>NC_045736.1:11778242-11807066 GCF_008692095.1 Etheostoma spectabile
GCTAGCTGTTAGCCAATCAGAGTCAAACAGCTTAGCTCATTGAATATTGAATATAGCTCATTGAGAACTGGCACAAATCAAGCTGAGTCTTCCTGCAGGCTTTCTACACCTCACTAGAATGGCTTGGAACAAGGTAACCAAGGCATTTTGTCCTTGGTAGAACTTCCCACATTATTACAAAGTAGCAAAGTAATGAAATACGTGTGGCAGGGCACCTTTAAAAGTCATTGAGGTAAACAGTGATACATGTATTTTTAATTGTTTAGTTGAGTTCATTGAGGTTGCTGAAACAAAATAGAAAATGAATACATTTGATATTTTTTGACAAATAAGCACCTTTTTGGTACACCACCTCCCACTAAGACCAGCAGCTGTAGGGGAAACATTAAGTATAGTTTTGGTTTATAATCAAAGGTGCAAAAAAAAAATATATATATATATATATAATTGATTCAGAAAAGGGTGCAAGGGTGCACACTGTCTGTGCAACAAAAAGAAATGTCAACTTAATAATAGAAACCAGCTACATCTTAAAACTTTAGTATTATTTACAAACTATCTAGCATAATCTTTGGTACTTAATGTTTTTCCTGAGGGTGTTCACCATGAGATAAATGAAAAAAAAATAAGAAACTGAAAACCAAAACCAAATAGTTTTTCCAGGCAACTGAGCTTCTCGAAACATTTCAGAACCTCAATCAATCTCTTGTTCTGACTCCTTTCATTACCACACTACAAACTGTTTGCTGTTCTTGTCCCGGTGAGAACTACTACTCATTTGGTTTTACACAGTCTGTTAGTTTTCCTAATGTTTGTGCACTCAAATATGTGTCTAAGATACACCAACGCAGTAATAATTCAGTACTTGCCTCATGCTTTGAGTTAGATGTTTTTGTTTAAACACCTGAAAAAAAATATAATAACGATAATACATTTTTTTTTTTTTTTTTCTGTAACTATCAATGCTTTCCCTTAAAACATTCCCGCTCCCAGTATTTACACTCTGTTGCGACACATTCAATCGCAAATGGCATCTTATGTTAAAGTCACCGGAGGTTGTCCGGCTCGCCCTCAGCCTGGCGCGAGTCCTCCCCGGTCTCGGCCTCTCCTGGTGGGAACAGCAGTTTCCTGAGGATGGGTGCGTAGAAGGGACCAAAGACCGTCCGGTTGAAGTGGACGATTTGCCCAAAGGCGGTGCCCAGCTCTGCTAGCTCAGCGCTCACCAGCCTGAGGGGAGTGGGCAGCTCTGGACTCCTTTTAGCGGGGCCGCCCTGCAGCATTGCCTGGAGGAAGCTCTGTACCCTTTCTCCTGTTTGGTCCAGAGAGGGGGGTGAGGGAGAGAGAGGGAGAGAGAGGGAAAGAAGTCGGCTCTCTGCAGCAGCACACATCCAAGTTTAAAAACATCCACGTGGACATGTGATTGCCCAGACTACATGACGTTAAAGCGCATGTTCTCTCCTACAGATTAAAGTATACTACCATACGTCGCATTATCCTGTTTTTCCATTTTGATGATCAATTCATTATTTGAGTAATTAATCCTCTGGTTCCAGCTCCTTAAATGGAAAGATTTGCTGCTAAACGTTAGTTGTGAGGCATGTTTCCCCTATCGAGTGAAAATGATGCATCTACTATGCTGAAATCTCTAGGGCTGTCCTCGACTAAAGAAATTCTTATTTAACTAACACTTACATGATTTTGTCAACTAATCGATTAGTTGATTTAATCGACAGAGCTGTGCGCTTTGAGAGGTGGTTAAGACTAGAAAAGCACAATATAAATTTTGGTAATTTACCATCGGTAAAACTGAGTTTCTACACAATTAATCCTGCAAAAGCCCCACTTTAAATCTCGTGTTCACCAGAAATGTGCTCATGAGTTTTATGGAAATGAGTAATTAAGCATGAATAAGCATAAAAAATGGCTTATCAACTAAAGAAATCTTAGTTGACTATTACCAAAACCACAGATTAGTCAACTAATCGACTAAGACGGGACTACTCTACGAATCTCTTTGTCAAAATATAATTCTCATAGCTCTGAAGGGGTTGTTTTCATCAGCCTTCATTTTATAAACCACCCCCACGATTTCTGCTTCAATTAATCTTTGAATCAGGCCTCATTTGCCCAGCTGACCTATGAGTGTGCGGACAGGATTGTTGTGCTTCCACAGCTCAGATATTTGTCCTTTCAGCAGATCCTGCTTCTCCTGAGGCAGCGTTGCTCCTTCGTGGCCGCTCACAGCTTGGGTCACCAGCTGCAGCACTGTCTCCCCGACCCCCAGCAGTGCCCCCTTCAGGTCAGCTTCCCTGCAGCACCAGAAACCAGCATTAGACAGATCTCAAGCAGGACTCATTAGATGTGTGTCAGGTCACAGGCCTATGAATGTTTCCATTTATAAGGAGTGTTGAGCAAAGAGACCAGAGATCACGGCAGTCGATAAATAATAATAAGGGTCTTTAATAACATCTAGGTCTCTCAGGTTTAGATTAAATAAAATTTCATTTTAATAAAGGTGATTGAGGGAGATGTAGCCTGTGCTAACGTTTTATTGCAGCCTGGAGTGTGAGCCAGCCTTGAATATCACAGGCCGCTGTTCTACATTTATCCACTAATCATGACTTCTCTTGAACAGAAAGAATGAGGTTAGCTGGATCCGTTCTGACAAGCTAGTTGTCTCCTGTCACCTCGATTGGTTTCCTTCTCATACAATACCTGTTCCCCATGACAGGCAGTACATGCATCGCCAAATCCTCCTCTTACCTGGTGTGACTGCCCTCCAGCAGGACAGTGACGGACTGCCTGAGTTTACCTACAAAGCCCTGCAGGGAGAAAACGGCGCCGCCACACTGAGCATTGGTCAGGAGCAGCACCGATGCTTCCAGGACCAGCATCTGGAGCCGCTGGCCCAGAGCGTCCAGGCGGGCTCGGTCCATCAGCACAGTCTGTGTGTGGAGGTCAGGGTCACGTGTCAAAACGGTTAATCACAGGGAATTTGCATCTTAAATGGGCCTTTCCGAAGAAAACCCACAGCTACATCTAGATGACAACATGCTGGGATTGGATACACAACGTTAAACTGGATATTGTGATAATCTAGTGATATACACAACCAGGGGTAACTGGACCCGAGGGGCAACTATTGCATTTGCCAGGAGGTTAGAGGACAGAGTGTAGAGTATTTCTATTGGAATAAAATAGAAATTACATTTTGATTAAAGACACATATGAAATATTATAATATGAAAACAAGAGTTTAACTAGTTAAACCTAAAAAGTGATGGTTATACAAATACAAGTGTGTTTGAAGGAAAGTGTTATTGTAGGCTAACACTATCTACCTTTTATATAAGTAATAGTGTTAAAGCTGCAGTGGGGTAGAATGCAAAGACGTCAGAATTTAAAGGAGAGTGAGACTTCCTTCTCTCCCTGCAGCTCTACCCTCTCTGTCGCATGGGCAGAACAGCCAATAGGAAAGCGCTCTCTCTCTCTCTCTCTCTCTATAAAATTACATTAGATTGACCTAAGTCTCCCCTCACAGGCTAGATTTAGTAAAAAGCCTCCAAACAGAGCCCAGGGGGAGCTGCAGTGAAGTCGAGTTCTCTCTCAGACCACTCGATTTACAACATGCTGAAAGATTATTATGGGATTTTTGCCCAATGACGCCAAAAATAAAATGCCTACCACATAGGGCTGCACGATTATGGCCAAAATGATAATTACGAATAATTATCAGGATTATTTGTTGATTTTAACCAAAAGAAATTTTATGGTCACATAGGCTAATTATAACTGCTTTTGCATCCACATTGTGCTAAATTCCTGCTAATGCACAAATATGCGCATCAAGGTACATGATGTAACTGTGAAACGTTTGAGGCTCTACATGGTAGTTGATGCATGACGTGAGAGCATGGAAGAAGGGCTACCGCTTTAGGTAGGTTCAATGAATACTGAATGAATGAATATGAATATGTTGCTGAGCCTGTGGCTCTTATCAGCCACAGGCTCAGCATAATGAATTTCATTCTGGGACTGTTTACATAGATTAAAGTAGCATTTAGATGTGGGATCATACAGGCTCGCCCAAAGTCTGTGGACTAAAAGACTTAATATTAAACAGTAACCTATAGTGTCATGGGTGATTTAAAATATACATGACAGTGATTAAAATGCCAAAGACTGTCCTACCTGACAGCAACTGGTAAGTAGTTAAAAATCCGTTAGTTATATAAATGTATGCATTGTGTGTTTATTTTTTACAATCCTTTTCTGTGACCACCTGACTGCCCTTCGAGGTTTTTGGGGCTGCCGTGCAAGTAAGAATTTAACAGTTGCACTGTGTGGACTCGCCAAGTAGAACAAATAGGATTCACATCCAAACAATTGAACAGGTGAGCTGTCCCACCACCAGAAGCGCATTTGCGTGTGAAATGCAGGAGCAACTCACCCAATTTGCTTTGCTCCCTACTGAACTCAGTTGCTCGTAGTATTGGTGTCATTGACAATCCGTGAATTTACAGTTTGTAGGTATTGTTTGGTGAGTTTCTACAGTTTGGTTCAAAGTCAAAAAAACAGAAAAGTGTTAAGTTTGCTAAGTGTTGTTGGAATGCGATAGACATTTTGTTTTCTTTGTTAAGATCGTTTATAGCCGTATGATCGGCCTCTATCGGTTGTGGAATTGTCCTCACGTTACTCTGTCCTCTGTAGGGCTGCACAATTAATCGAATTTTAATCGCGATCACGATTTGGACTTTCCACGATCAAATTTGCGTGATCGAGCGATTATTTTTTATAAAGCGTCATTTCATAGAACGCTCCAGGTTTTTTGCAAAGCCAATCTCCCGCTCCGTAAAGCCGTCTGCTCATGAGCCAGTCAGAGTAGTTCACTGCACCGCGCAGCTAAGTTTCTAGATTTAGACAGTCCTAGAGGACAGAGTAGCGTGAGGAAATCTCAACAGATAGCTGTCGGTAATAAGTCAGTTTCAAGGTTTACCAGTTTGCCAGTGAACGCAACACTTTGTCCCATCTCTTGTTTTTCCGACAACAGCAATGAGCAGTGCTAGTCGGTGCTAGTTAGCGTCTGTTAGCTGTTAGCTCTCTAGGACGCACCGGTGCTAATGTCCTCGCATCCGCTACAATGCTGTTTATATGGATATGGTTTAATTTTGCGTTACATGACCCATTTCATCTGTAAAGCCGTGCCTGTGTGGGATCTTTCTACGCTTCTTCTCCTCTCTCCGCGCCCCGCACACAGCGGCCCGGTCCACACTTCTGATATTGTCTACAGTTTAATTTTTTTTAACACACTGTATATTGTAGTATGATGGGTATGCCTGTATTTGTACAGTGTTTCGTGGTAACTCTGCATCGCGGCCGCCACGGCGAAGAACACAGAAGAAGTTATTGAATGCAACTAACTTCAGTTGTTAGAGTAACAGCGTGTGAGACGGGGCTGCTGGACCTGGACCTGGACCTGGACCAGAGATGTGACCCATGGCCAGAATATAATAGTTCATAAAAATGCAGCGCTGTAATGATAAAGACGTTTCATACACACGACGTGTGTGTCCGCCGTTCGACCCGTGCTGGACCCGTTCATAATGATCTTGTGTCTCTGTGAGTCGCGTCCATCACACTCCCTCTCGCAGTTATAAACAGCCTATGTGACAATAAAATTTGTTTTGGTTAAAATCTACAAATAATCGTGAGAATAATCGCGATCAAAATTTTGATCAAAATAATCGCGATTATCATTTTGGCCATAATCGTGCAGCCCTAGTCCTCTGTGACTGTCAACATCTAGAAACTAAGGTGCGCCGAACAACAGGGAACAACTCGGATTGGCTCATGGAGGCACGTGATCAGACAGTGGTTTACGGAGCGCTAGATTGGCTTTGCAAAAAAAAAAAAAAAAACTTTGATACAATGAACAGAATGACGCATTTTAAATATCGCTCGATCACGCAAATTTCATCGTGGGAAGCCAAAATCGTGATTCAAATTTGATTAATTGTGCAGCCCTACTACCACAGCTTTAAAATCAGTTCAGATGAAGACATTTGAAATGAGTGATGTTTATGAAGGAGTGCATGAGTTCATCTGACAGGGCTGTGTCATTAAATCAGACTGGAAAGGTGCCGCACAAGCACTAATGTCTTGTCACATGCTTTCACATCAGCAGGGTGAGGAGGAGTGTGTGGGGAGAATCAACATTTCCTTATTATCAATAAAATATCACTCGAATGAAAGCCAAAGTGTAGTGTGATGTCATTTTTTTGCGGGCTGCAGCTGACCTCGGGATATTTCTGGCTGTGCACGTCCCAGTGTAGCAGACTCATGTAGGCCCGGTTGAGGACAGCGGTGGGGCTGTCAGGACTGGGAGAGTCAGACCGAGCTGTGGCGGCCGCCGCCTCTTCAGACGCTGCTGCCTGAAGCCAAGCGGTGGTTTCGTCCAGAGAAGCTGAAGAAAAACAGTCCAAATATACATGACATAGACATCATTTGCATGTGATTAAGATCTACTGCAGTGACACTGAATAAGAAGAGTGTTTTGAGTGGTACAGACTCGGATGTTCTGTTTTCTTCAAAAGAATGTAGTTTGGGTTTAAGTGTATGTTTGGGAGTATGCATAATAAAACCAGTTATATTAGGTTTACAGCACAGTTGCACCAAGATGAGGAAATTACCTTTTGAAAAAAACACCTTCTGCTATGAAAACGAAAATAGCGTTAGTATGCATAGAAAATATATAGAATACTATCCTATCCTTCCACATTCATTGAACAGAAAAACTCTGATTAGCCAGCTGTACTTAGACAGAATGGCTGAGCCAGAACAGCCAGAGGTCACTGATTAGCAGTCCAGCTCTCCACTTAATCTATGGGAAGCTGAAAAATGGCCAAATGGTACTATTGAGAGACAAGGGTCAAAAATCTGTTTAATTGAAAAGTGAAATATCCAAGGACCATACATTTCACAGTCGCAAAGTCACCTTTATCATCTATCACTCACACTGCAGCAGTCAGGTTAGAGATTCAAACACCCTTCCTCACCCGGCTGCTTGTCCAGGATCTGCTGGAACTTGGCCCTCTCGTACTGCACGGCCTGCTGCACCAGGTGAGGCCTCAGGCTCTGGATGGTGAAGTTAACCATGTCGGTCTTCATCAGGCCCAAAACATGGAAGATCTCTCTAAGGGAAGGCCAGGGGAATTAGTTTTGGGTTAAACCACTTTTGGGAGGAGAAATTACAAATGGAAGCAAGCACACTATACTTATGCAGCACTTCTACCAAAAAGAAGAAAAAAAAACCAAGACTAGAATATAAAAATCCATAACGACTAAAAAGAAAAGGTTTTAGACAACATTACTAACAAAGACAGTGCTAGACTTTTTTCTTTTCTTTTTTCAGTTTTAGTGGTGCAAACTGATATAGTAAATCTATTTTCTGGGTTTGTCAAACATTGCTGCTTAATTATCTTTCAGAGAAACTGATGGTTACTTTGTCATAGGGCTGCATTAAAGTAACAGGCACACTGACAAAACTATATATAACCTGCTTTGCTCTAGTGACGCCAAATAAGAGTAGATGTAATGTACACAAGATGTCCGTAAACTTTATACAGAGCACCTTCAATAAACTTTAAATCTATTAAGCAGGTAGAGAGTATTTACTGTACTTAAGATCCATTGCAATAATGTGGTTTAGCTGGGATATGTATAGCAGTAAAGTTGGCTACAGACCCTGGACATGTGTTAATATGGGTCAAATAAACTGGGTTTATTTATTCATACCATAGTAGACACAAGCTTTGTCTGTAACGGTGATGTTAACCTGTCCCTCACCTCAGGAGCTCCACAGGGTCCCTGAGGTCCCTCAGTGCCCTGACCGCTGGGTCTCGCACAGGTGCACATAAAGATGCCATGGTGCTGATGATGTATCCCGCCAGTCTGTGGAGATCCAGGGCTCCATGATCGACCTCCTGCTGAATCAGCTCCATGTCCAGCACCTCGTCCAGCTGAGACCTCAGTCTGACGTGAGCAGGAAGCAGCAGGGACTGAAGGATCTAAAATTAAAATACGAGGCGGCCTTCAGTGTAGTGTACATTAGAGCCGACCGATTTATCGGCAGGACGATATTATCAGCTGATATTAGGCATTTTCCAAACTATCGGTATCTGTATTTATAATGGCCGATACATTTTTGTACACACACACACACACATATATATATATATATACACATACATTCATTTATCAGAATCATTTCTAATGACAAATTACCTGCGCAATCAAAACAAACTAAATAAATGCAGTAAATGAAGTCGACCTCTTACCAGGTGTCAAAGGTCACGGAGAAAAGGTGGGTTTTAAGGCGGGATTTAAAAACAGACAAAGAAGAGGCCTATTTAACGTGCAGAGGCAGATCATTCCACAATTTTGGAGCTGACACCGCAAAGGCCTGGTCCCCTCTGAGCTTTTGCTTAGTTTGAGGCACACTTATAAGTGTCAAAAAATAGTGTCGCTATTAGATGAGAGCTCAGAAAAGTTTATTCTTCATCTGCAAAATGTCCCGCTCAGTACATATTGTTGCTGGATTGCAATTCTTTAAAGTACTTTTATCGATAGGATTAGTTTGACATTTTTGGGAAACACTCATCCCAGTTTCTATTCTTCATGCTAAGCTAAGCTAACCAGCTGCTGGCGGTAGCTTCATATTTACCGCACACTATGATGAGAGTGGCATAAATCTTCTCATCTACCTTTGACATTTTGGGGGAAATGCTTCTTCACTTTCTTTGCAAACGATTACCTTAATAAAGTGAATGCTAATAACTTAAAACAGTTGAATGTACCGTAACACTTTTTTTGCAATATAGATATTCTGTTCTTTTTTATGCTGTATATCACTATTAATAATAGATTAATCTGTCATAAAAATGTTTCATTTCTAGATTTTAATACTTATTCAATTCTTTGTTACATTTATTTCCTGTGAATAGCAGATAGCTCTAATAAGGTTGCAGGGTTGGCCATTTCCTGCGCCATCTGTCCATACTGTATTCACTGGTTTTGATCTTCAAAGCATATGAGAAAGACTGGGCTCAGAGGTCTCACTAGAACACACTCCTCTGCCACTAATGCCTCTGATTTGATGCCACACACACACTTACAGTCTTGACTTCCTGCAGAAGAATGACAGCATGGCTGTAATTTGGAGCATCGTTGTTCAGCTGCTCTCGAAGAATATCCCAAAACGCCCGGTGAACCATCTCCGTCACTCTGCCTTCCAGGCTACAAAAGGGAAAAACGGTTCAAATAAAAAGGGAGAAAAAGAGGGACTAAACTCTCAATTCATTTTTGAATCTTGTTTTTTTCTTGCCTGTCTGTAGGAGGGCTCCTGGGTCTGAAGCAGAAGTCTTTGTTCAGCACTATCTCATGCGCAAGGTTCAGGTTGGAAACACAATTTTCCAACTCCATCCGACTGGATAATGAGACGGTGGGTGGGCTCCCTGACACCACGGATAGGACACACACACACACACACACACACACACACACACACACACAGATAATTAAAACAGCCGTGGTGGTAATAATTCAATTACTAATGGTCCCTGAACGTGCCTGAAAACAATAACTGTCATAATAAAGCTTCATACCTGTGGGAGAGTCCAGTTTTTCCAGACAGGGAAGGTCAGTGGGGGAATCATCAGCGGCCTCGTCTCTTTGATTTGGCATTTCAGCGACAGCCTAGACATTTAAATCACTCGGTGACTAATAAACTCACTAGAGTTGGGTGAAACTGGCCATAGTTTGTTAAATAAAAATATTAGGAGTTGAAATTATTTAGATTAATAGATTACTCCACTTACAGAATAAGTATTTACAACATCTACATTAACAGAACTCAACAAACGTTGCCATCATGGCAGTTTAAATGTTATTTTACAATCGGAAAAAAAGTGATAGAAGAAGTGCTCAGATCTTTTTACTCATGTAAAAATAATATCACAGGGTGCTCTGTGAAAAGTAATGCATTTAAAATTGTAAAGCTTTAGAGAATTTGAACTATCAAATTAATCACCAACTATTCTTATAAGAGATTAATCGGTTTAAGTCAAGTTTTTATTTAAAAGAAAAAAAGAAGAACATTTTGTCTTAAATATAAATATTGTCCTAGTTTCTTCAGTCCTCCTGTCACATCAAACTGAATAACTTTGACTTGTGGACCAAAGAAAACATCTGAGGGCGTCAACTTGGGCTTTGGGAAACAAATGTCCAAAAATGGAAGTCCATATGGACTTCCATTTTTGGACATTTGGACCAGACAATTCATCGAGGAAATAATCGAAAGATTAATCGACAGTGAAAATAATCGTTAGCTGACGCTCTATGAAAATTGTACATCAACATGTAAATGGTAAAAGTATACGCATTATGCAGAATGGCTAAAGCATGAATAATGTACATTCCATCATTGCATAGTAGTTAATTATTGACGCATTCATGTGTAGATGGAAAGCTGGGGCTAACTGTAAATATGTTATAACAGTAAACGTTACCATGCTGGTCCTGTAGCTAGCTTGTGAATTTCCCCCAAAAGATCAATGTCTTATCTATAAATAATACATCAGAATGTATTAAATGTTATAGTATTATTCTGAATATGTAAAAACTGTAAATGGAAATAAAAGTAACGTTAGTAAAAAGTACACTATTGGCCTCCTTTATCTCGTTAGTGGACCAGAAGTTGTTAAAAATACTTGCTAAATGCTAGCCAAGTAACGCTAAAGTAATAGTACCTCAAGGTCGTACTAACTTCACAGTTAGCTACTGAGGCATAGACCGTTAATATTCAGTCTATGTACTTAACGCTAGGTTAATTACATGTAACGTTCACTTTCCACCACTGACAAAACAAGTAACGATATTATTAATGGTCATAACGTTAACCTCTTTAATTAAAAATAAAAAGTTTAAAGTTAAACTTTTTTTACCTGTTGTTGGTATTTCGGTGAATTTATTAATACTTAAAAAGATGAAAATGTACCGACTGAAACGTTAAACAAACAAACAAACTAGCTAGCTTGTTAACATTAACTACGACACAGCAACAATGGGTGTGTATTATTTTGACACATCGTCAACGTAAACCCATTTTGGTCAATTTTGAACCTGGGCTAATCCATTCTAAATCACGATAAAGGGGGAGTTAAAACATGGCAGCTATTGTTATTGGTTTGGCACATTATCTAAACCTGTATGTGCGATTGTATTGTGATACAAAATGATGGTATGATTGTATTAAATAGTTAACTTGTATGTATTACTATACTGAATACAGAAAAAGATGACGGCTTCATTTGGTCTAGTCTGAACTCAAATCAAAACAGTGGGTGTGTCAGTAGTGTATGCACCAACAGACAAACAGCGCAGATCACGGCGTTTAAAAGAAAGCTCATCGTACCTCTATCCCTTGTTTTTACTTCCATTTTAGTTCAATGGAAACAAAAGGGAAAGCGGTCGTTGTGTTTGTATAAATGGGTCATTGTATAATGCGACAATTGTGTGTGAACAGCTGGAAATGTCCTATAAAACAGGAACTTCGAGAAGGCAATGAATATAGTCCACTATTTCCGGGATATGGAACGAGAGAAATAGATACAGTGGCTTGTGAATGTTTACACACCCATGCTAAATTTGATAAAAAATAAAAGAAAAATAATCTTAACGCCTTCATTTAAAAGGAAAATCCAACCTTTTAAGGACACCAATTTTCTTTGTGAATTAATATATTGTAAATAAATAAATGTTCTTCCTTAAAATACAGGGGCATAAGTATACACTCCCCTATGTCAAATTCCCATAGAGGCAGGCAGAAATTCTATTTTTAAAGGCCAGTTATTTCCTGGATCCAGGATATTATGCATTCTGATAAAGTTCCCTCGGCCTTTGGAATTAAAATAACCTTTAAATTAACCCCCACATCATCACATAGCCTTCACCATACCTAGAGACTGGCGTTGTTTTATTTCAGTTAGCTTAATGGCTGCTTTGATCTGCATTGACAGATGATCTTAGGGTATGTGATGATGGGGGGTTATTGTAATTCCAAAGGCCAAGGGAACTTTATCAGGATGCAAAGTCTAAAAATCTGCCTGCCTCTATGGGATATTTAACATAGGGTTGTGTGCCCCCTGTTTTAGATCAAGCAGAACCGATAAAAGCTTTTATATTTTATGGATCTCATGCATGGGTATAATAAAAGGATTCAATACATTTCAAAGATGTATGGAATTTGGTAGACATATGTCCAGATTTACAAAAAAAAATGACTCTTGGAGCGACACCATAAATGCAAACTAATTTTAAATGTACAGGGCATTTTTGACAATTTGCAAACGTACTTTAGTGTACTCATACAGCAACCCGATTGACTTCATAGTAGCTCAGTACAAAACTAATTACTCCTATAGACGTCGCTAAGCTAAGCTTTTGAGCGGTCGTCGACGTTGATTGGCACGGGCTTGACAAGGGGTCGAATATTCATCTCACGCCACGAAACAGGAAGTTGTTAGTCACTAGACCCATTTGCTGCTTTGCTCTCTTTTATATAATTGTAAACAAAATTAGCTTTTGGATTGTTTTCTTACAAACCAGAAACGAGTAATGCCTTTAAGAAGGCAATGGGCGGAAGTTGGCATTTCCTTTCACACAGACACAAACAAAATGACCTAAGACAGAACTGTATTGCAAATTATTTATAATTGTAAAAGGTTGTGTAACAAACTGTTTTGATAAATACAAGCATTTCACAAAGCCTTATCCTGTAAAGGTCGACCTTCCATCAGAGCCGCAAACAAATAGTTTTGAACATATTTTGTTAGGACAAACAAAAGCTGTTATTTATACATTTGCATATTTCAAAATATTGAACATTACCTTTCTGTTTTAAAATAACAAGGATAACTTAAAAATCACCAGCTTCACACTTAGAATTTTCTTCTCACTTTAGCTGCTATGTACATATAAATGTGTTAGCATTGCTGCACAAATGCCAGTTTCCCTTAAGGTGGAGTGTCTCCTAACATTAAAACAAAATGAAAATAAGTGCCATAAGCCGGGCTGTGGAGAGCAGCACTCCCAAATTGTTCCTCAGAAAACTTACTGTCCTCCTATGAAACTGAAACAAGAAATCAATATCCTATTTAGAAAATCATTTTTGAAAAAGTGGTGAAAAATCATTTGTATGCAGTTTAAATCTACAGGAGAAAAACTGGCGAGATATTCATGAAAGTGGAATTGATGTCACAAAAGAACAGCGTAAATGATTTCTCTGCATTCAAGCTTTTGTATTCGAGAGCGGTGAGTTTTGTGAGAAAAGGCATAAGGAACCTCTACTTAATTAAAAATTAGAAAATTAATGAATGCCATCCTCTGTTCCCAGTCATACATACAAAGAAAAATGTCTCTCTTCCATTCACACACTGACAAAGCTGTACAAAGACATCTCTAATAATATAATAATAATAAATTTAGACATCAATCTCATTTGCCTCAATGCCTTAATTCAGTCAGTACTCAGTTGCAGTATGACCCAACCCCGGCACAACTGAGCAGGTAGTGCACTTTAGCACAAATTGTTCTTTCAACTTTCTTCTCCATTTTTCCGTAGAACTTCTCCAATTTTCCCTCCCAGCAAAATCCAAGACTCCATTTACACCTGCTACTGTGTTATAGGTGTGTTTCTAGACAATGCCATTTAATAAAGACCTTTGCAATCAACACCTGGTATTAATAAGCATTATTGTTGATATTGTATTGTTTTGATTTCATTATGATCTGATCGTATTATGTAAAATAGGTACACAACATTACATGGTTCAGGTCAGGGAAAGCAATGATGCTCTTTGGGCTAGTTAGGCGATCTTTTAACTTGCTGGGTGTATTTTGCCCGTGCCTCAACTCTAATATGCCATCCAACGTAACCATCAGTCCTGCAAATGACAGAGTTGCATGTTATTGAGCAGATGCAATTGAATATGAGAGCAAGCTAAAGTAAGATTTAAAGGAACCAGTTCAGTAGTAGAAAGAAGGCGAGGTCATAGTGCAGTCAGTCTGTTATCATTTAGTTTTACACTGCTCTTCTTTGTCACACACACACACACACACACACACACACACACACACACACACACACACACACACACAACACACACACACACACACACACACACACACACACACACACACACACACTGTACTGCTAAGAATCTTTGAGCAAGTTGATGCGTGCGAAGATTTTGAGTGCGGGTCCCAGTTTAATGTTCATGGTGCTCATGAGGTGGTCCTCCTTTAACAGTAGCAAGGCCTGTCCATCAATCTCCTGAGAGCGAAACTCGTCTGCTATCTCCTGACAACCTGGAGGAACAGCAGAAGAAGAAGAAGTCCAAGTTAGTCACACTAAAAACATGATTTCTAAGCAACAGAGTGTGTATGTAATGCTTTAAGAGTGTTTCCTGAACAAACAGGGGGGGGGGCTCTGACCTGGCAATGAACGAATGAACTCGTAAACTTCTTCCACATTCCACTTGGTGGGGTCGTTGGGTAAGAAGCGCTGACCGAGTGAAGGTGCATCTCTAACAGCACAGCTCTCCTGGTCCGAGGCCCTGCTCGGATGCCGGTGGACGGGAACCTGAGCTGGGGCCGGAGCAGGGGCCAGGGATCCAGAGCTGGCTGCAGAAAGGGGAGACGCCGGCTCCTCGTAGCTGGACATGTCCGAACACGGGCTGGACTCCTCCTGACTGGGCTGGGAGGGATGCGGTGAGGATACAGACCCGCCCTGAGTCTGCTGCGGTGAGGGGGACAGCTTCTGAAAGGGAGAACAGTCACGCGTGAGTTCAAGGCTCGGCATTTGAGAAATGACTGGCTCATCAGTAAAACACTGCTGGGACATTGTGTTAGACACAGCAAACACTAAAAGGGGCAATAAGTAAGATTTATACTGTACACTAGCTTCAAACAAATAGAATATACCTGCGGGGGTTTGATAGGAGTGCTGGATCAATACCAATGCCTTGACAATTACTTTGTCAACTTGAACCCCCAGGATTATAAAACTCACTTCCTGGTGCAAACAAGAAACAAAAGCACCCCCCTAATGGAGGTTCAAGACCCAAACCTTAAAGCATTACATAACTCAAACATTTGGGCTATAAAACCTTAAAAAGGAATTTCTCCAGCCCAAAAAAAGGAAAAAACTCATTATCAGTATCATTATTCACTGTCATCTAAACTACTTGTCTCTATTGTAAAAATGTAACACTAATGGGCTCATTACAAGACAGGGGAAGTCCTGTGACATGACTTCCCCTGTCTTAATACACTGAAACTTGTAATGAGCAGATATAAATCTAGATATCTAGAAGTACAAAGTCAAAGTCTCAGATGAGAATAAAAACTAAAAAGCAAATCCAATTGCTTTTGATGTCTATGTAACTTGTGTGGTAGGCAGAAAATCTCTATAAGAATAACTCTCTGTTCCTACTGGTCACCGATAAATGTTACCAAGATCATAAAGTACACAGTGACCCTTTAAAGACAGAGGGAGATAATCAATTGATGTTAAAGTTCATTAAAAAGCATGAGGCGTGAAAAGTGCAGGGCATAAAAAGGGCAGTGGAAAAAAACCTGATGGGTTTTACAGCGGGGTGTGTGTGTGTGTGTGTGTGTGTGTGTGTGTGTGTGTGTGTGTGTGTGTGTACCCGCTTCTTCGCCTCTATACTCGAGCGGCCTTGAGATCTTCTACGCCAGCGATTAGTCGGTTTACTCCTCTCTGGATGGAAAAGGCCTATCCGCTTTGTACAGCCCACGTTGTACCTGTCCATAACAGGTCCTTATTATAGCTTTTCCTTTATTCACATGAGATATACAAAAATATATTTGATTAAAGATATATGAGAACGAGTATAAAACTGGAGGTGACTTGCCTCTTTGCACAAACCATGGAGCAGAATCTCTTAGAGCCTTTGAACGTGTAAGCAAAGTCGACCCAGCCACAGTATTCACATGTCAGCTTGGGTTCTTGCTCTTTTTCTGCAGGAAGGGAAACAAGAGAGATACTAAATATTAGTTTTTCTTCTAAAATCACATATTTTCCCCCCTCTGCCGCTGTGCACCAACTGAGCTCTGCCTGCTCCCAGGCCGGAAAACCAATTGTGTTCTCAGGGATCCAGAGTTTTGCCGGCATGCACAGTGTCACAAAGCGGGTTGAAAATCGGAAAAGTTTGTCTTAAATTCACAGAGCTAGATGTGAAAATATGCTGGCTATACATAATGTTTTTCCTAGCCGTCTCTCTCTGCCTCAGGGGGAGCGGGCAGTGGCTCAGCACAGCTCGTTCTTCAGAGGCAGAGAATTAAATCAGCATTGGACTGTTGATTTAAAAATGTCAATGTTGTGAATGATGCTTTGACCTATTCAGAACAAGGTAACTGACTGCTTTTATATGTGGTATGTTGGCATGGTTATTGCTGCTGCCATGCTCTTTAAAATGCATTCTAAAGAATGAAATTACCATCCATGGAGAAATCTATTCCCCTTTGAGTATTTCATTCAATGTGAAAACATTTCTCATGCCCACCCTGAGTGGGGGGCCTGTCGTTTCCGGTACCACTGAGACTTGAAATATGCTCCAGGAAGTCTACAGGTAAATGTGTTTAATGGCCTATCAGACGCCAAAACACTGCACATGGTTTATAATAGTAACAGACAGGATGTTACAACTCTCAAAAGTTGCGAGAGAAACTACCGTATCTTATCTTTTGTCACTACGTTCTCTAAGTAAGCAGTAGAAATATGGTGTACACATTACAAAAGTAATTAGCAGGAAGGTGGGCTGGCAGGTATGTGACTGGCCAAGCACATTGCCAAGCACATTGCCCGACAATGTTTTTTTAAATTTGAGCCAAAGTTTTTGCGAGACGACCCTGCGTTGCTTAGCCAGAAACCGGTGCGTTGCTACCCCACTGCATCGACAGACAGTAAAATGATGAGGCTCTAGTCTGTCTGAACGAGGCCTTAAGCAGATCAGGTACAACCCAAACGTCCCTGAGCCACATAAAATCAAATTCTGTTTGGATTCGTTTATTCACAGCGGCAAACTAACGTGGGTAAAGCTAGTGCCACTTCCTACATATGTTGCTCTTCATTGGGAAGGAAAAAAATAGGCCTTTACTGTGAAACTCAACGTGTTAATAAATGGGTTTTGAGAGGGTGTGTGGGAGAGAATGGCCCAATCCCAAAGTGAGTCCTGAGGACTAAGGACTAAAGACTCAGACTTAATTGATCTCAGGTGCTAAGTGAGTGAGTGTGTGAGGCCGCATGGGTCCAGATAGGTATAAATGGGATTAGGACAGCACTTCACAAGATCACATGTTACCTTGGCTACGTTTAATAACAAAAGATGTTGCTGACAATTGCCGGTTTGGGTATTTTCATCTTAAGTTTGTTGCTTTCCACACGGCCAAGGCAAAGAAGTCGGCTGATTCCAATTTTTTTTTCAAACTCTTATTTTACAAGCGTGAACTGTAGGTAATTCCCTTTGGTGAAGTCTGCATCAACGCAGACTCACAGAAAGGGCTCAGTATGTGTGTACCTAAACCCTCATGCACTTTGAAATGCCACGTTGGGACAACCTTAACCCCTCACGAATTTTGCGAGAATGCGCTCCAAGTCCATGAGTCTATGAGTCCGGACTTTGGGATTGGGCCAATGTTCTAGAAAGAGAGGACTTACGTTACATTTCTTTAAAGCAGCACTATGCAACGTTTCCCTCTTCGGTCCCCCTGCAGGTTGTCTCATTGGAACTACAGCTCGCGCAGCTGTAGTTCCAATGAGACAACCTGTAGGGGGAGTGAGGCGGCGATCGCACAACGTGTAGTTCCAAAGTGACAACCTGTAAGATGACCTGAGTGGGAAAAGTCACATAATGTTGCTTTAAAAACAAACTTTTAGCATCTAGAGCAGGTTTCAAAATGTACTTTTTTTGTCCACCAGTCAAATGGCTAGTTAATGTTCAAACTTTACCAGCCACTTAATACTTTACCATTTTTACCAGCATTTGGCTGGTGGAAAGTGCTCATTTTTTTAACTCTATAGATTCTAATGTTAAAAAAATACTACTGAAGGAGCTACATAATTTAGCAGGTTGGTTTGTGACAGGGGAAAAAAAAGACATGCACAGGTTAAGTGGTTTGGTGGAGATGCAGAAGCATGTAATTACGCTGAAGGCAACCTTTTCTGTGTCAACAGCACCAGCTCATCCTTTATCCCAGCAGTGTTAGGTCTGTATCTGTCCACAACACCAGTAACCCTACTGCAGTAAGAATGTGTTAAGAATGTGTCTTTTGCTATAAGGGTTGATGCATTGTAATGTCCCGATTTCATAAACCTTCTACAAACGATGAATACAATTTTCATAAGCCCCAGAAAAGGGTGGGATTGGTGCATCTGGACCAGCACCGTGCTACACCACTGATCTACACAACCTTTTGTACTTTTGTGCCAAATACTTTCTGTATTACTCACCTGACTGGTTCAGGTCTTCAGGCTCAGAGTCGGTGTTTGCTGCGTTGCTGACGGGGGTTTTGTCGGGGTCTGAGGAGAGCTGATGATCCAGCTTCCTTGGGCTGTCGATGAGAATGGGCAGACGCTCCACCTGGGGACAGGATGATAATGTTTAGCAATCTACCAAAATAAAACGGTGACATGCCCCAAGAATAAGAAACTATAGCTGTGATTACTGTGAGTGACAATAAAGTCGTGCTGCTTCAATTGAACCACTGGAAGACAATTCTGACAAATATCACAACAGCCAAATGATGTGCAAAGACCAACTGTGTCCTGTTTGACAACCCACTAATAATCAATCTAATAATACATTATTGTGTGTGATTGTATGTGAATAAGAGGCATTTAGTAGCAATTTCTGGGCTCCTATTAATAATTAAAACTACAATTGAAGACATTGTTGCACAGTAAGAAGGGCTGTACTCGAAATACTGAAGAAAATAAAAACATGGGATTAACGCCACACGGCTCGGTTCCACAACATGGAAATACCTACGCTTTTTCACGGCTAAACGTACTTACACACATGCGCAGTTTGGCCACAAAGAACAGAGACGCTCAGATTACAACACACAGGAGGAGTGTGGCTTCATTCTCTCCACAGGACACCATACTCTACTAGATCTTTACATAGCCAATATTCGTTTGCTGCTGTTTTAATGTTCTGAATATATACCCCTATGAAAAAGGGTTTTGCATTGTTAGTCAGACAAAACAAGCCATTTGGAGAGGTCACCTTCAGCGCTCTGATCATGTTATATTTTTAAAATTGTTGTTGAAAAAAGTTGCGTTCTTCCACGCTTTATAACAGCATGAATTCTGTGTGTTCAGGCCTATATGCATGTAATATACTGAGCATTTACAACACATGTCCAGTAGGAGGCAGTAAGCCCCAAGCCTTGAAAGAAACACAAGCCCAAGTCATTATCTTGTATCATAAAAGGCCGTTTATCCAACATTTAGCTTTTGTTTTAGTGAATATGATTAAGATGGATGACAAACACGTCAACATGTGTAGAGATAAATGATAAACAATATAAATAACATAACATTTTAAGGGAGATGGCACAGATAAAAGAAGGAACTATTATGCCTTGAGATAATTGAGCGGCTGCAGCTCCACACACACACACACACACACACACACACACACACACACACACACACACACCGACACAGCCACACACACACACACACCCACACACACCCCACACACACACCACACACACACCACACACACACCACACACACACACCACCACACACACACACACACACACACACACACACACACACACACACACACACCCATCTGTCCTTCAGCTACAGTTCCACTAAAATGAATGACTGAATCACACAGAAGCTGTGAGCTGTCACCATTAGTAGTAGTAGTAACAGACGGCTTTGTGTGTGCCTGCTGACAGCTCCCTGCAGGCGAGTACACTAGAGTTTAAGCTCTGGGTTGTTTACCGTGTCACGCTGCTAGTGCGGCTGAAATCGGGCCACTTACACACACGGGGAATGGCTCCGCTCCCTCCTGGATGACAAAGCCCTCGATGACATGTGTGAGGACCTGGGGCTTGACGATGGCCTGGGGCGGTTTGTTCTCTCCGTTGTGCGGCGTGCTGCCCGTCACAGTGGGTGCCTCGTTCTCATTTCCTGAGGTCATGGCTGGAGGTGGGGTCCCAGGTGCAGCACTCGGCCTCTTGGCTGAGCCCCCTCCTGCTGACCAAGAGATGAATACAACACCATCCAGTTAATGTGTGAGCGCATTTAGGCTCCTCAGTAGACGCAGGTCACTGGAGGATTGAGTTTGAATCAAATTCAAAAAATTTGAATTTGAAATGAGAAATTATTAATCAACTTTTCATTTTTCAAGATAAAGTGCCAAACATTACAGCTTCCCGATGTGAAAAGGTGACGCTATTCGACGCTGGTGGCAAGACAAAAAAAAGCATTCATGTTTGTCAGAGGTGAGAGCCGCACACAAGACACCTTTAAATGAATCTCATATACAGCACCTTTAAATCAAAACTACCAAACAGTTTATGATGCTAGCTCCTTAAATGTATAATACTTTCTGCTTTTCCTCATCATATGTCATAGTACACTAAGATATTTGTGTTGTTAGTTGGATAAAAACAATTTAAAAATCACCTTGGACTTTAAGAATCTGTAATAAGCATCGTTCTGAATGTTCTGACATGTTATAGGTCAAACAAATAATCGGCAAACCATTCAGCAGATTCATTGACAATTTACCAGACAACAATTAGCCACCTGACGTTACATAGAAAACCGTACACCGTCGTAACCACCTGCCAGCTGCTGATTTAAATGACTTTCCTGGTCTCATGAAAGCAGAACAAACAGTGAATCCTTGAACGCATCGCTCGTACCATCACAACAACCAGCCGCCGTGCTCAGTCCTGTTTACAGTCACCAGTCGAACATTAGCTTTCTTACCGACTTCCGCTGTGTTAGCAGAGAAACCACGTGCGGTTTGCTCGCGTGTTGTTGTTGTTGCAATAATCCGACACATACGCACACACACATACACACACACACATACACCGACCAGCAGCCGCTGCTGTTTGTGACTGCGATCGCGTTTAAGCAGCAGCGCCGTTTCCCTGCCGTAAAAGAAAAGCTTGTTGACATCAGGGTCCGCCTCCGTGTTTCCTCCCACAGCAGCTGACGTTAGGATCTCCGATCCTCAGCAGACTGCTGCTAACAGCGTGCCAACCCGGGGACCTGAGAGAAGACAGTCTCTAGATTCGGCTTAAGACTGACCAACAAAGAATAATCTAAGTCCTACCGACTAAAAACCGCTTGATCTGCAATCAATTAAATCGATAAAGGCAGGACAATAGCGCATGTTTTCAGCAGGGACATTTTAGGGTCCAAGTTCTTTTTATTCCCTCCCCTCTCATGCACCCTCTGCAACAGTAAAGCAAGCCAACCTTAATCAGCAAAAAACACAATTTATACCATGGTCTGGATGAATACTCGATTCTGATTGGCTGCAATGTGTCCCTCAACCCTTGTGTTGTCCTCGGGTCAAATTGACCCGTTATAAGTGTTTTATATTCGAAGTATGGATTTCTTTCAACCAATGAAATAATTCATAATTTCTGCCTTTTTAACTAAAAACGTTTGTATAAATTGATATAAATGAGGTTTGTTGACCGTGGATTCCAAGAATAAGTGTCACCTATCATTAAACCAGCTCAGGTTTTTTTTTTTTTTTTTTAGAAGCGCCAAAATCATGGAAAAATGTGAAAAAAAACATTGGAAAAGCACAAAAAAATATGTTAATTTTCAATTCTGACCTGGAAGGACAAGTTCATGGTAAACGGGAAGACAACACAAGGGTTGTAAAGTGATAGGACGCCTACTAAGTAGTTCTGGTGAAACGGTAGACAGACAGTTGACAACTGGCAGGGGATTTTAATACAGAAACTACATTTATCTTCAAGTAAAATTTTGAATGCATTTCCTCTACACTGTGTGGTATTGCTACCGTTACTTTAGTACAAGATATTAGTCTTTCTCCAACCACTTGTACTTGACAGAAAACCTCCCGGCGTTAATAACATGACATCCCAGTCCTTGATGCACAGGTGGGCTGCAGTCTATATATTCTGTAATGTGTGTTCATCAGGTGATGTAATGCCCGCTACTCCATTTACACACTTCCATTTCAATACTTGAAAGAGAAGGGACAGTGTGTCTGAACATTTGTTAGCAAAGAGCAAGGTGAAACAGATTGTCTTTGTAGCAATACACCTTGTAATAAGCCACTTTGACTGAAAACCAGCTTTTGTTACATTTTCCCACAGTAAATAACTGTGTGCCTGTCGTCATCAGCCCCTGCAGCAAGTGGATTACAAAAATAGTTTCCTGCTCTGGTGGTGAGCATCACACCCAACTCGCTGCTCCTGAACAGAAATTTCTGATCTACAGAATGTTTAATTTGACAAGAAACACAGTGTTAGCCCCATTTCCAACCGTTTAGGAGCAATATCACCGTAGAAACTGATTAATCAACATTTATAAAAACACACCCAAATACTTGGTACTCAGCAAGAAGAGTATAGCTGCTGTGTGATCATGCACTACTGACCATTTGACAAAAAAAATAAATAAGTAAATAAATAAAAAATAAAAATCACTTATGAAAACCTGCTTTATCCCTTTTTACCAAATCACCTGGCTGACAAAATGTGCACAATAAGCATCAAGATGTAGCAATATCAAAATACAGTTACAGACAATTCAACATTTCTGGGATTTATAGATCATAAAAGCTTTGTTATGCTGTGAAAATCCCTGTAGTCATCCCAAATCTATTTCAAAACAGTTTGTCCAAAGTTTAGAAACTTTGATTCTTCCGAGCAGCCATCGTAGTTGCTTATTCGTTTCACGCACAAGCATGCGTCAGACATTGTCTAATGGACGAAAGCTGTTCTGTAACTGTAAAGTCAGCCTCATCCCTGCAAGCAACATGTACACCAACAGTACTATTAGACATCGACTTGCCAGTTTTTACCTTTATCTGCACAATGGAATTCAATCCAAGAGGAGTATGTAATAAATCCTCTTTATACCAGGGCTCAAAGTTAACTTTTTAAAGTGGTATTTTACAATAACTTTGAATGCATCACGAGGTTTACCAGTTTAGCAGTAGACGCAACATTTTCACCCGTCTGTGTTGGTTGACTGTTGGAATTCCTCTACACTGAAATACAGTCCCACTTTTACACGGTTTAGCGGTCAGCATTGTGACCATGTTTAATCCAGTTACCACTGTAGCTAACGGTAGGCTAACGTTACCAGCAGTGTAACGTGTCAGTAGTGTTAACTTGCGTGACATGCAGCGATGCTTCGGTTGCCTCTAACGGGGGTTTTGGAGCATCAGAGAGAGCAGCGCAGACATTTAGCTAAGTGGCACCAAAATCTGCGTCGCCATTTCGTCCGGTAGATACCGGGCACCAGTGCCATATTAACACCGGATTTCAACACACGCCGGAACAGCAGAGACAAAATTTACAGAGACAACCAAATGAAATATTGAATTCTTTTGAAATACATTTTCCATTTTTTACATATTAAAAAAAAACACAAATATTGAACAGGTGGTTGCCAAAGGGGGCAACCAGAGACCAAGAAACAGTTGCCAATTCCTTCAATCTGGTTGCCAAGAGCAAATGGGCAATCGTTTGTTTGGGACTTTGTTGGGACCTAATGCTGCGTTGTAGTGTTTATTCGAGTTGGAGTTCCAACCATAGACCCTTAAAGAAATGAATGTGAGCTTCTCCTGACTCTCTCCTGATTTGTCAACTATGTGACAGTAAGTCGCGTGGTTATGACACAATCGTTAGCCTATTTTTACAAAAACGCCTGCTACGGAGCCATAACGTGAGGTACAAGATAATAGAGCCTTTTATACATTGTCATGTTTCTTTTTTTTTTTTTTTTAAGATTATTTTTGGGGCATTTTAGGCCTTTAATTGATAGGACAGTTGAAGACATGAAAGGGGAGAGAGAGGGGGAGTGACATGCAGCAAAGGGCCGCAGGCTGGATTCGAACCCGTGCCTGCTGCGTCGAGGAGTAAACCTCTATACATGGGCACCCGCTCTACCAACTGAGCTATCTGGGTGCCCCATTGTCATGTTTCTTAAGAAATAAACAATGGAGAAATAGAGTCTTTAAACGCTTCAGATGTAAAGGTATTTGCTGTCAAAGTGGCGCCAAAATGAAAGGAATGCTAACGGGGGGTGAGTGCTTGGTAGCATTAAAATGGCGCCATAGAAGCAACGCTTTGTGGACGCTCGCTTACCCCCTTGAATACCTCAAACCCGAGTTTATATGTAAAAATGGCTCAGCACGGGGCGCCTGGGTAGCTCACCTGGTAGAGCGTGCGCCCCATGTACAGAAGCTCGGTCCTCGCCGCAACCGTCCCAGGTTCAATTCCGACACGCGACCCCTCGCTGCATGTCATTCCCCCTCTCTCTCCCCTTTCAAGTCCAAGCTGTCCTGTCAAATAAAGGCCTAAAAATGCCAAAAAAAATAATCTTTAAAAAAATATATATAAAAATGGCTTAACACAGTGGAACAGTGTGTGCCAAAATGTGCCCAGTATAATTTACAGGCAAAAAACTACACAATAAAAAGGTCCATGAGTTTGAAATTATTACTGTTACCGTATTATTGTCCTGATGTTCAGGACTTTTTTTGTCGTGGGTTTAAATACTTGTGCGCAACACAGTATTGCGTGAATTGTGGGTACCAGGTGAGCTTTTTGGCCGCAGCTCAGGGAAATCACAGAGAGAGAAAAACATGAAGCGATAAAAGACAAAATGGTGAAACTAAACGTGCTGCAGATATGTTTATGAATTACACATCATTCTGAAGTAAGCATCGGCATGGATTTTCTTTTCCTCCACTGAAGGTTTCCACAAGTTTGGCCAATTTAAAAAGAGAAGAGTAGGAATAATGTGACATTTTCTGTGTCATGAAGAAAAGATTTACTTTTAGACGGTTTGTTCTTCTTGTCCCATTGGCTAACTGGTACAAGAGTTCATTTACCTAAATGTTTGAGTAGTCTATAGAGTGTAATGTAGCACCATTACCTTGTGGATGAACAGCTGGGGGGGCTGGGGCAACCTTGGGCTGCTCTATAGGTTTAGTGGGTTGTGATGGCGAAGGCGCAGGTTGCTGTTGTTGCAGCTGTTGTTGCTGTTGCTGTTGTTGTTGCTGCTGCTGCTGTATCTGTGGTTGTTGCTGTTGCTGTTGCGGTTGTTGTTGCTGTTGCTGCTGCTGTTGTTGCTGCTGCTGTTGTTGCTGCTGCTGTTGTTGCTGCTGCTGCTGCTGCTGCTGCGTGGCCGGGGCTGGACATGTCTCTCTGACCACCAGAGAGGTTGGCTTATCTTTACTGTCCTGGACCAGTCTAGAGGCCTACAGTGTGCATCAAGAAGAGGGGAAAACATGAGAAAGTACATCTGAGACAGTAATAAAAAGACAGATCAGTGACTGTTGGTGCTTTTATTGTCAGTGACTCAAAAACTGAAAACCATTAGGCTTGGAAAATATCACACAAGTGGGAAAATATTACACCAGGAATCCCAAACTCAGCCGATTCCTGTGGTTTTTTTTATAACATGTATGTGTTGGAGTAGAAATGGATTCTGCGGGTGTTGTTGGAACCGTAGTTTTTGTTAAGCTGGTTACCAAAATCAAGAATGTGAGCAACACAAAAAGTCAGGATGTTAAGTAAGACACAAAGTGATGTCCTATACTTATCTCATCTAGATGTTGTACAAAAGTTTATTTATTTTTAGAAATCCAACATATGTTCACGTATATATCAAAAGCCCAAGCATTCGCAAATAAAGTAAATAATATTGAAACAAGACTAGAAGCCGACAGCCTTGCTAGTGACACCGACTGAAGGGAAAGTCATTCGTTTTGCAGATATTTGGTCATACACCAAAGTATTGGACAAAATTGACTTTTGACCTGATGGTGGCACTAGATGAAAAGTCAGGGGCTCAAAAAATGATTACAATGTATCGTGAGGGGGCTTGAATGTGTGCAGCACATTTAATAGTAAACCATCTAGTAGTTGTAAAGACATTTCAATCTGGACCAAAGTGGTTAACCAACCGACCAACAGACAGACATCGCCGTCCCTACAGCCATGCCGCTAGCAAGGCCAAAAACAAGTTATTTCAATCCCAATTAACAACACTTTCCATTAAAGCTGGAACAATGATACTGCACCATTAAATCATTTTCTAGCACCGTTATTATCCTTCAGAAACACTAGGACACACCTGTCCAAACATGGACAAGTGTGTCTTAACTAAATCTAAAACACAGCCACTGACTTGAAAAACTATTTATGGTTTTAACTAGAGCCTGACCGATAAAGGATTTTTAGTATTTAAAAAAAAAATCCAATATATCGGCCAATATATGTTTAAAAAAAAAAAATCCAGAAACGCGTAACAAAACAAACAGATTTCCCTAACATTAGTTATTTGTGGTTATTTATGAGTTTTCACTAAAATAATATGATAACAATTTATTGTCACAACAGAACAGAGGATCAAAATATATTTTAAAGTTCTAATAAATAAAATGTTTAAAAATAAGAACTTAAGATATGAAACTTAAAGTCCTTTGAACAAAAACACATTATCAAAAAAAAAAAAAATCAGTGTTGATAACAGGAATGTTGTAGAGCGCCCTCTGGCGGACAAACTATGAATTGCTCTATCCAACGCTCAAAACATGGTTGACCGTCCGTTTTTATTTTTTAAATAATAATTTATCAGAATCATTTGAATTTTTTTTATTTTATTAAATCAGCTAACATGTCGGTCGGGCTCTAGTTTTAACCTTGTGTTCTTAAGTAATTAAAATGCTCTTTTGTTTGGAGACCGTGGTGTGTGTTAACTGTCCTCACCGTTGGCTGTATTTGCAGGTTGATGGCCGTGAGCTGGACGGGCTGAGCTTTGGCATGGTTGAGAGAAGAGTGGAGGGCGTGGGGGCTGATGGTGGAGTGGAAGATGGTGGCCTGCTGGCTGGGCATGGAGGGCTGGTGTGGAGCAGGTTTGGGCAGAACAGGGACAGGGTGCTGTGATGGTTGAATGGAGGCCGTCTGCAGCAGCTGGCCCGTGGTCCTCTGGGAACCTTGACTCTGATGGACCACAAACTGCTGCTGCTGCTTGTGCTGCTGAACCAGGGAGTGGGGCTGAATTTGCGTGTATGCTGGAACAAGAAAAAAAAATTATTTGTACAAATTTAGCTCACTGCTGTGTTCAAATCAGTAGCCACTGACTGCCTGCCAGCAGAGTCACCTTGGAAACTGGGTCTTACAGAAATATTTTCTTTGCTCATCTCTGTTTATGTTAATATGGCCACAGACAAAAACACTCAAAGCAGAAGGCCATCTTTTTTTGTATTTTGTAAGAAGATTGACATGGATAGCATTTAAATCTTTAATTCCAGCAAAAACGACTTACTGCATACTTTAAAGTTTGGATTCAGATTTTGATGTGGCATGTGATAATCTGTAATTAATAACTAATAGTGCTGAAAGAAAGTCAATTATTTGATTACCAGAAAATCTATCTGCAACAACTCTGGTAATCCATTGATCGTTAAAGCCGTTTAATCAACGCAGAGCCCTCTGGTTCCTGCTTATAAAAATATTTACTGCTTTCCACCAACTTAGGTCATTGTAAATTAAATACCTTTGGCTTTTGGACGGTTGATCAGACCAAATAAGCAATATGACAACTTCAATTTTGGTTCTCTGTATTTTTTGTTTTACAGACTGAGTAATTATGGCCAAGTGTTCGACAAAGATCACAACACACATTGCATGCCAAAGTCAAATCTAACATTATCGTCTTCTATACACGACGTCAGCACGAGAGCTTGTTTTGTAGCTTTGGCTTCACGTGTGCCCCTTGTTGACAATACGTAAATATAAAGAGCTTGCTGAAAGGTGCACAGACAAGTCTGCTATGGCAGTTTTGGTCTGACAATTTCTCAAATTATTTCAAAATAGCCTGTCGCCACCTGTTTTTGCCGTTGTGGGTAAAAAAAGACATCCTGAGCTCAAAACCTGCCCCGAAGACACAGCGCATCAATCTTGTATTGTGGGAGCACGTCGGGAGTGGGAGAATGGTTCAGCGGAAGTCGCCTGAGGCTAGTCTAATGTTAGAAACGCCTCAGGAACGAACATGTAGAACCAACTGTCTGTGAAAACGTGTTGTGGAGTTAATGGTGAGTCAGTAGGTCTAAGCCTTTCTGCTGCCTCCTTGATCTTTAACAACTCAGGAAACGATTAGAACTAACCGACTCATTGGTATTATTGAAACCCAAACAAGAAATGACTCCTGCACCACAGTACTTTACAGTAGCCTCTGCTGTGTGAGCCGGGTGAACATGGAAGTGTTTGGTGAATAAACCCCCTAATAAATCCAAGCATGGAAAACTGCCAAGTACATCAGTGTTTGTCTTAAATCCCCCTTGTCCCCACCCTCCTCCTCCTCCCCGTTCTTTTCATGATGTTTTGTGTGTGATAGGCTCCATCTGGTTTCAAAGTTTCCCTGCGAGGCACTAACTGCAGTCTGTGCCCTGCTGTGGAATTATATATATATATATATATATATATA
>NC_045736.1:11807076-11814466 GCF_008692095.1 Etheostoma spectabile
TATATATATATATATATATATCCATCCATCTATCTATCCATCCAGCAGGGTTTGCATGTCATTAGTTCCTTTAATGGTACAGGATCTACTGAAAAAGTGTTTTCTTTTTCACACGGTGAGACTCAGTGGAACCCAACAACAGGAAATTGGTTAGCTATGGCGTACAGGGAAGGTCTTTATTTAATATTAAATGTTCAGAGCAGGATGGATATGAGCCTGTGATAGGTTGATACATCCAGCAGCATGATACTTAAAGATGTTACCCTTCAAGATGGTTCAGGCTTAAAAAGCACTATGAAGACTTCAGGGGATAATAACATCCATCAGTTGAGCAGCTATGCCAAAAACAACAATTATTAGATGATGCATCATGAAATCATGCAAAACTCCTTATTTGGATTTTTTTTATGTAGTTCTTTATAAATAAATAAAAAATAAAAAGGAGTAACCTCAATGTTAAAGATGAAGTATGCCTCTCTATCTCACAATGTTATTGCAGTGTGAATTTTCCCAGGCCGGATATAATTTCTCCAATTATTCCGACACCACATAACTGCAGCAAAAACACAATGTTAATGAAAGGGAAAAAAATGTGTGCTTCTGCCCGACGAAACTGATCTACTCCAAAATGGTATGTGCCCTTCATTGGCCCATGCTACAACACTTTCACCAAGTTTCATGAAACTCAAGACAGCAGTTATTCCGTAATCCTTCTGACAGACAAACCAACAAACGGATAAACCAACCCGAAAACATATCATCCTCGGCAGTGGTAATAACGTCACTGGCCATGAAAAAAAAGACAATCAGTCATTTAAAGATGTCACTTTGGGTTGTGTCAAAGTTATATAGGCTATTTGACATTCCAAAAATAATCTGAAAATCCATCGTTAATGAAAACAATCGTTAGTTGGAGCACTAGAAGAACCCATCTTAAGAGCAGGGCCTAGTGTCCTCTTACACATTGACAACTGTATGAAAACATGGCTTTTTGCTCAGTGAAACTCACATTAGAACCAAGACACAACACACCTCAACAAAAATATTCACCTGACCTTTTTCATCATTTGATTTTACCGATCATTCTATTGTAATGTGGTCATAACATAAGATAAACCGTAATAAAAAACAACAACAACCACGAGTCAAAATGCATCAAGAACAGTTTTGTAATTTAATAGTAGCAGCACTTTTCACTGAAGATCACACAGAATCATAAGGTAGCAAGAGATTCTCCGCCCCAGTCAGCGAAGGAGGGGGATTTCTGAATCAGTGCACACCAGATCCAACCAGCCTGTGAATCCTTACAACTTTCTCAAACCCCTAATGAGGAACAGAAAGAAGACTTGGAAGAAGAGGAAGACAGGGGAATTCATTTAAATGCTATTCCCCCTCAAGGTCTTGGACTGGAATGACTCCGCCGCCCCCTACACCCACACATATCTACACATGCAATCACACAACATGCAATATGTGGCAATGTGTGTATCCCTTTTACTTTATCTGCGTGTTATTGCACAAGGTCCCACGGTTGAGGACAGAATATGTTCCTCATGGGTTTGCAGCACCAGGCCCTGGAAAATCCCAGAGTTTCCACATTCTCACTGGCTGCCACTTTGGCTTACATTCATGAGACACATTCTGACCTAAAACAAAAGAGCAACAGCAGGCCTTACGCCCTCTTTCCTCCCTTAAATACAATTCAAAATCATGGTTGTGGCTACTTTATCAAGTAGGCATTAAGGGAGCACTAGCTAAATGAATCAAGCTCCTGGTTGGTTTGGTTTAAAGACCCCACTTTTCCTGACACACAAGGCCCGTCTCAAGTGAAAATATAATGGCAGGCTCTCAGGAAGAAAACAAAATCACACACCTCAGTATTTTACTCTATAGTGATGCTATATTTTCAGATCAACAAAAGAAGACTCTGAATGTTGGTTGAAATAGGCAAGAAGAAGGTGAAATATTAGTAGTCATTAAGTTTTGCATGAAGGTGAAGTGTGGGTTTTCAATTTTGGAATCATAATTAAGTGAAACTGGCAACTTGTACTGTTGCTAGCAGCGAGATAAATATACTAAGACAGAAATTCATGTTCAGAGCTGCTCTTTTAATCTGTGAGCATGGTGCTTTTGGGGATTCCCTGCTGTGGTTTTTTTATAGTAAAGTGCCGGCTCTTTAGTGCCAAGAAGAGGCGATGACAAACACTTTCTGCAACAAGGCAGACGCAACATTTGTTTCCAGTCCAATTCCGATTCAAGGGACAGACTTTTAATGCCTGTGATGTTCACAGTAACAGAGACATTGTTCTAAAAGGATCTGCCATCTTGTGGAAAGCGAGATGTAAACTGATGACCAAAAATAGCAAAACACATTTAATCACACCTCTTCCATTTTTGGTGTTCTCTCAGATCAGGCCACACTTGATTCCTCTGGAGTCAACACTAATGAAAGTAAACGTGTTTGATTTACAATGCAATTTCAAAAACTAACATTATGGTTACAGACTTTTTTTAATGTTTGAGCCTCATTACGCTCAGCACATTATCTGTCTAACTTGTTTTCCAAGTTGCATCCTGCCTTCAAGTCATGTAAAAAAAAAAATCTGATTCTAAACAATGTGCATAAAAACAACATTTTACACAACTTTAAAAATGTACTCACTAGTTAGACCCAAAGCCTAATTATATCTACTCATTAAAGCCAGGGATATTATGGACAGGATGTGAATTTACCAACCAGTAAATCTGGCTGTCTATCTATTATTATCTATTAGCCACAACAAGACACTAAACGTCAATCATGAAAGTAGTTGGTGAACTTTTGGATCTACAAGAGACAGTGGCACGTCACTACAGAAGTTTACATTGAAAATCAAAAGTGCATAATGACCCAGTCACAGCCAAACTGAACCCAACCTTTTATCCTGATCTGAAGCCTATCAGCCAGCCAGCCATACAGCCTCCTGATCCACAGTGAATTAACTCCCCTGCATCTCATGTGCACACCTGTCCCTCATGGCCCGCTGCTATGGCAACCCATGTTAATTTTGCCAGACAGCATGCAGCCAGATTTTTTCAGCTTCTATCCTCCCTTTCATTTTATGTGAATCCATTACTGCAGACACAGTTGTGCACTGACACGCTCAGATAATCCCAACCCCCCCCCCCCCCCCCCCCCCCCCCCCCCCCCCTACACACACACACACACACACACACAAAAACAATATTATGCGCAAACAGTATACTGCGGTGTATATTGTTAGGGTTCGCAATCATGTACACACAGGTACCACTCCCAGGACATAAACACGCATATGGTACATGCAAATCTTTAGGATCCTGTTCAATCAACAAATTTTGTGAAATGTGATGTCTCTTGAAAATGGGATAATGCATCTGAAGGGTCTTATCCTGCAAACAAACTGGACTAAATTTGATTTAATCAGCTTGTATTGCTGGCACATTCACAATCATTGACACTAAAAAAGAAAAGAAAAAAACGCTGTTTGTTTTTGAAAGACTCTTGAATGGCAGTGCGCCATTCAGAGCTTCTAATTTCCAAAGCAGCTCAACTGTTCCAGACACAGGCCAACACAACACGGTCTTACAGCTGGTCCCCCCCCCCAGTGAGTGAAAGGGATTGTAATGCAGGCCCTGACATGTCACACTCACAGCCCAGGGAAAGCTATTAAAAGCGCAAAGTGTAAAAACTTTTTTCTCATCTAATTTCACAATAGACACAGGAACACCTTCTACTGTATATATGGCCGCTGCCTGGAGCCCCAAGTCTATTTGAAATCAACAAAAGCGCAAAGCAACTAGAAGGCAATTTAAGTTATCTGCCCATGAAAATATAAATATAAATAAACTGTTTAAATTGAACAAAGATGCCATTTGCTCTGTAACCAGTGTGGATGCTTTGCCATGCCAGCAGCTCTGAGAGGCTGAACTTAGGCTTACATCAGCATGGCAACATGTTCACAATGACAACGCTAACATGCTGAGGTTTAGCGGGTATAATGATTACCATCTTAGTTTAGCATGTTATGCTAATACTTTCTAATTAGCATAATATACTATATACAGCTGAAGGCTGATGGGTATGTCAATTTAGCAGGTACTTGGTCATAAATCAGAATATTGGACATACAAAAATCTTGACCTGATGATGGTGCTAATTTATTAGGATTGATTGTTTGTCTGTTCCAAAGTTTTTGATGTTATGATACTTCACAGGATAAGCAATAACTTTGACATGCTGGTGGCCCTACAGGGAAACTCAGGGGATCACCAACGTGATAAGATTTCATTGTCTGGGTGCCATCAATGTATTTATTTCTGTTGGGGTCTGGGCCACTGCCAGGATCAGTTATATGGGTAAATAAACTGCACAGATTCAGACTTTATTATTATTATTATTATTATTTTCAGGCTGTAGGGTTGCAGACACTTACTTGGGGCAGTCAGGGGCTGAGCACTGACAGCTGTGACACTGCGGCTCATGTTTATAGCTCGGACTTCTGTGACTGCTGCGCTGTCCCCCTTCTTCCCTGCTTCGGATGAACTGTCGAAGGAGACAGCCTTCCCTCCTGTGGACGCCTGCGTTACTTGGCTGGGATTCTTGATCAGTGAGGCGGGCTGGATGGGCACAGGGCTCTGCTTCAGACTAAGAGCCTGCAGGCTCTGAGTCTGAGAGGAGGATGTGGCTGCCCCCTGCTGGCCACGGATGACAAGGTTCTGGACCTGATTCTGAAGATAGAATAATGGGAGGTTGTTTAGAGTCAGAAAATGGTGTAGACATTAACTTTTGAGAACTGTGTTTATTACAAAATAAATGTACATCACTTTTTTTTTTTTTTTTTACAAACCAATGGAGGCATATTGATTGCCATTTCACGTCATCTAATGCTGGATTTCCAATCATTGCTTTCTCAAAGCCTCCAAATGTTACACACAGAGAGATCTAGTTAAGGACGTTAACGTTAATAAAAGTTTGTGATTGTATTTGTCATTTAGTGAAACAATCTTCCGATGAGCCTACCTGTAAGGAGGCTTGCGTGGAGCTCTCCGACTGGACAGCAGTCACTGTGGCCGTTGGAGTAAAGATGAGCTGCGGGGACAGAGGAACAGCCCGGCCCAGGCTCCTGGCCACCTGCACCAGATTACTCTGCTGGGCCTTGAAAGCAACACACACACGCACACACACGCACACACACGCACACACACACAAGCACACCCACACAAGCACACCCACATGGACACGCACACAAAATCAGTGTCTCTGTCCCGGCTGGTAACAAAAGCCCTATTTACTCCTGTTTGAGTAGTGTGTGCTAAAAACTACAGTGCCCAGGTGTATTGGGAAACAACTTTTGCCACTGAATTCTTCTCTAATCTCCAATAAATAAGCAAATGAGAACAGGCCGGAGCACAAAAACATTTAAAAAGATCATTATGTGAAGCAGTCCAAGCTAAAAGGACCCTGTTCACGTGTTTTGGACAGGATATTCTTGCTATGAAAACTACAGAATGGCAGACGTTTATCTTTGTAATCTTTATCTTCAAAACAAAACATATTGATACAACAGTGGGTAGAGCTGGGCTATATAACAATATTGTATCCATATCATGATATGAGACTAGATATCGTCTTAGATATCATAGTATGGCATGTGTTGTCTTTTCCTGGTTATAAAAGCTGCATTCCAATAAAGTTATGTAATTTTCTAAACTTACCAGAATGTTGTATTATTTGCTTTTACCCACTTAGTCAATATGTCGACACTAATTACTAATGATTATTTATCAAAAGGTCATTGTGTAAATATTTTGTAAAGGCACCAATAGTCAACACTACAATATTGTTGTGGTATCGATATAAAAGGTATTTGATCAAAAATGTTGTGATATTTGATTTTCTCCATATCGCCCAGCCCTACAGTTATATTATATAGCTACATTGTGTTAAAACTTTAATAAGTGCATGTGTGGAAAAACAAGCAAATAAAAGGAAATGAATACAAATCATATGCACTAATTAAACACCAGAAGACTAAATCAAAACTAAAACTTTTGTTTATAATGAGCCCAGACAGACAGATAGATAATGGACAGACAGATAATTCTGGAGGAATAATTACAATAAAGCACTCCATTTACGCAGGCAGAGTATGCATACATGCACCAATCCTAAAACACACAGAATAAAAAAATCATGAGCTAGATAATGTTCATTTATTCAAGCAGTATGTGTGTGAGGTTGTATTTATGTATCTATGCACACTCATATAAATGTGCCAGTGGCTATGCTCCTTGTGTCTGCAGTCTCACCATCTGTGCGCGCAGGTACATCTGTGCCTGGCTGGCAGTGAGCGTGGTGGTAGATGGGCTGCCCAGCAGAACAGCCTGCTGGGAAATACTGGTGGGGGTGGAACTAATGCTCTGGGCCCGGCTGATCAGCTGAGCTGCTGCCGGGGAGGTGGTCAGGTTGATCTACAGGGAGAAGAACAAGAGGATAATTAGGTGCTAAACTTCCTTTACTCTCTGTATCAATACTCCAATTACCTTTAACCCTTGTGTTGTCTTTCTGTCAAAATTGAAAATCAACACTTTTGTTGATGCTTTTTATCAATATTTTTAACTTTTTCTTACATCTTTGTCCCTTTTTCAACACGTTTGATGCTTTTTGTTTGTGACTTATTAACACTACCGTATTTTTTGCACTACAGGGCGCACTAGATTACAAGGCGCACTGTCAATGAATGATCCATTTTCGATCTTTTTTTATATATAAAGCGCACCGGACTATAACGCGCATTAAGCGGAAAAAAAACTCTTTATTAAACGCGTTCACAATACGGTAACTCTCAACATTATCAAACGTTAATGAGCGTATTCACAATAAATACCAACCTTGTTCAGTTGTATCACGTAAAATACAACACAATACTGAAATCCATGTCCCGTGCTGACGCTGTTGCCTTCAGTCGAATAGAGACGGTAGAGACTTCTACCTGCTGCTCTCTGTGCAATAACCCACTGTTCAATTTTGTCTTCTACCTGTGGCCATCTCGCTTTGTTTCCACGGTAACGCTGTGGTCTTCTCTACTTGGCGCAAGTCATCTTCTTGCTCCCTCCACTTCCGTACCATTGATTAATTAATGTTGAATTCTCTCGCAGCTGCTCTATTCCCATGTTCAACTACGTGACTGATAGCCTTGAGTTTGAAGTCCGCGTCGTTGGCGTGTGTTTTGACAGGTGTCATTTTGGGGTCCTTATGCACACACTGTAGTATTATGGTGAAGCACAGCATGATGTATTACTCCGCCACGCTCCTGGCTACGGTAGCCGTAATGCTGCAAGCGGTGCGGCTTTTGTAGTTTACCAAAGT
>NC_045736.1:11814478-11826047 GCF_008692095.1 Etheostoma spectabile
AACATTTTGACTTAGCGCCGTGAGCGCCTTGTACCACACAAAATCGCTTAGAGGTCAGGAAGCAAAACCAGAATTAATCCATATATACGGCGCTTCGGGTTCTAAAGCGCACTGTCGTTTTTTGAGAAAATCAAAGGCTTTTAAGTGCGCCCTATAGTGCAAAAAATACGGTAACTTATTTACTTTAGTTGTAGTTATTTTTGGAAATTATGGTCAATAAACCTCATTTATAGGAAATCATACCTAATGTTTGAGTTAGAAAAGCAGAAATTAGGAATTGTATGTTGATGGATAATCACAGACTGGAATATGTCAACTTTTACTCGATACTATTTCAAAACCACTTCAATTTGTTTTTCAAATGCTATAAAATTGAATAAGAAAACCCCCAAATTAATGAAAGTAGAGATTTGTAATTGCCAAAGAGCGTTGTGTGGAATTAATCATGTTATTTTGGGTAGTTAAAAAAAACATTGATATTGGAAAACGGGTCAATTTGACCCGAGGACAACATGAGGGTTAAAACAACACATCAAATCTACAACATCCAGAGTGTTTTCCATCCGAATGTTACCAACATTGTTTTTTTAGCGCAAAAGAGAAGTAGCACAGCCCAGTTTCATCAAAGCATTGTGGTGTTAAAATCAACTTTGTTCCGTGATAATCTCAGGGACAAAGAGAGTAAACCTTATGACGTCCTTAATAGAAAGGCCCAACACTAACACCAGCCCTTACCGTAGCCTGAGTTGATCCTGTTTGCTGGGATGAAGTGCCGTTCTGTGAGGAGCTTTGGCGGCCAGCTGCGATACTGGCCTATCCCATGACAGGAGAGAGAGAGAGAGAGAGAGAGAGAGAGAGAGAGAGAGAGAGAGAGAAAAAGAGAAATTTTACATTTCCTGAAACAAGTGTTGGAGGGGGTCAACAATAACAGCCTCATCTTTTTCACTGTGAGAATGATTCTTTCATGTGAGGACCTGCAGGCTCTGGAGCTGAGCGGTGCTAAGGTTGTGCTGCTGCTGGAGGGCTGCGGTCTGTAACATCAGGTGCTGCTGCTGAGCCGCGTACATCTGCTGCAGGTACTGTGCTGCTGTGTTAGGCTGCCTGTGTAACGCCTGCTGAAACACCTGCAGACAATGACAGACAGACACACACAGAGAGCTAATTGAATATTGCAATGTGCTAAAAAAAACAACAACAAAAAAAAACTGTGCATATATTTAATTCTGTCAGGGTGTAAAAATTAGAACAGTACAACATCAAAGAGTCAGAGAACCTGCTACATTGATACACAACCACACATCTGTTCTAAATCGGTCCAAATCAAGTTTTTTACATATAAAAAAAAGTAAACATGAAATCTACCATGGCTGAAACGAATGGGCTTTGAATGACTATTGTTTTTGTATTAAATCATAGACTGTGCGTCTAGATACGATTGAGAGGGAGAGATCCATACTTCTACTTAAAGAGTGTTTCAAAATGGCTAAAACATGTGATCATTGCGAGCAGACAGACGTAAATAAACCCAGTCCTTTAAATCACTGTCTGCAAGAAACTCTCCTCACCCTTCACCTCTGAAAGTGCCCTCTTCCTGGTTGCCAAGTGACCAGAGGATGTTGACCTGCGGTCTATAGTGTCAAAGAAGCATCCGGACCCCACGCCATTTTAAATGAGGGCAAAATTGGTAGCAGAGATGCAACACAACTCTGACTGACCATGAGTGAACAGTAGTCCTTTATGCTCAGAGGGCTGCCTGGTGACAACAGTGTTTGACTTTTAATTGTCAGCAGGCGGAGTACAAGAAAAGAAAGGAGGAATTACAGAAACACTGCTGTGACAAAGCATCAGCCCTAAACGGTTTCAGGGAGAGGGTGAGAGGCTCATCCCTGGGGGGGGGGGGGGTCAAAGAGTCAAGAGGACTGAAGCACACAAAGCATTCCTTCCTTCAACTTGGGACAAATCTTACGAAATGACCCTTTATCTGAGTTTCCTTCATCTGTATATTTATCAGGATGACAAATGTCTCATGTTTTATTAATTTCCTTCCAATTAGAAGAAAGTATAAATTATGTAATGGCCTATATGTGGTGTCATATACACCAACAGAGGGCAGTAAAGCAAAGTTATAAATGATGATGCCTTGTGAACATTTGTATGTGCATGTGGCACGCGCGCACGCACGCACACACACACACACACACACACACACACACACACACGCACACACACTTGCCTGCACTGTTTGTCGGTCAGGTATCCCGCTGTAAACAGATATCTGAGGCACTGTTTGTCTTCCTGCTGTTGTAATACTACTACTGGCACTACTGTTAGTGTTACTACTACTACTACTGCTCGTGGAAGCCGTAGAAGTAGTAGCAGTAATGTTAGAGGTACTACTACTGCTGGCAGCTGTGGTGCTGGAGGTGGTGGCGGCGGTGGTGGTGGCGGTCCCGGCGCTGTTTGCCGTAGAGGCAGGGGCCCCCGGCTCACTCTCCATGGTGCCCTCTGCTCTTCTCACCTTTGACCCCCGGCTCTTCTGAATAGCTCTCCTGTGCCTGAGGGGAGAAAAAAGCAAAGAACATGAAAATAAAATACCACACTATTCACTTTATGTATACCGAAACCCAAGGAAATTAAAAAAAAAAAAATTTCACATTGTTATATTGTTTTACACTATCACATTTGAGAAGCTGGAAAAAGAGGGTTTGACATTTGTGGTTATAAATTAACTGAAAAAAATGAATCCACTATCCAAATAATTGCCAATAAAGTTGCCAGTTGAGTCGATGGAAACACTTTACTTAAGGTTTTCTACCTAAGAGTGACATGACGCTGTCATAAACACATGACACTGTCATGACACATGAACCCTAACCATAACATGACATGACAAAACCGAATGACACTAAAAAAAGCGTTACGTCACAACCGTTTATGACTTGTTTATACTGTTTTATGACATGTTCATGACAGTGTCATGTCACTTTTATGTAGAAAACTTCAAGTGAAGTGTAACGGAGTCGATTAAATACCCGATCAATCGCTGAAGCTTCAGTTCCATTAAAATGAAAAGGAATCCACAAGCCCTAAAATATATTTAATAATACCAGGATCTAGCAGGATGAGTCTACCTGCCTTGCTATGGCAAAACTGCATGTTTTGATGGAATCACTGCAGTAAAGACTAGTTCTGTTCTGTTTTACACAAAATCCGCAGTAGGAACGAGCGTCAGCTGGGAAATGAATGATTCTTTTGAAGTCTGTTTATTTTCAGGCACATATTCGCAACAGGAATATTAAATCTAAATGCAGGCGCCTGTTCAAACACAGATTACAGTTAGAAACTCAATTTCTCAAACGCTATGCCAAGTGTATGACTCCATTCTCCAAAAAACGGAACGTGAAGCATGCATGGCACAACAAAGCTGGTTAGAGGAGCACACAAAAATATGTGGGAAGCTAATGAAATCCAGTGAATTAAGCATAAAAGGCAGAGTGGCTGGCTAACATTAGTGGTCTCCTTAAATTACATCTTCAACAGTGGTGCGTTTCACATTATACAAGAACACACACATTTGGTGCAAGTTAATTAGGAAGGCGGCAGCGGCTGTTCTAATGACTGACTAAAACTCCCTTGCACACACTCCCATCCAAATGCCCCAGACCCTGATACAAACACCATGTTGTAGAGTTTAATACAAGTATAGGCCTAATTATTGCTCAAACAATTGCTAATACAAAAGTACTGTGTCAAAACCATGCAATAGGATATGAAATCCAGCATCTCAGACATCCATCATGAGAATAGAGGAGAACGAATGATTTAGGGCCCTTCTATAAAAGCCTTTTAAAAAGGTTGGTCCCCTGATGCTCTGCTAACCATTAGCACAGGAGGAAAAGGTTCCAAACTCTTCAGACAGATGCGAAGGAGGGGGCTGCAGCATGACAGGTGATAAGATGGAAGAATGGAAGAAGAGAAAGGATCCTTCCTTGGTGGAAGCAAATATGACATTTTGTTAAAATCTTAAACTTAAAAACAAGAATATGAGGAAAGACCAGAAGGCTTTGATAAAGCAGAGCTCAAAAATAACATGTGGACTTGAGGCGTTAGCGGTGTAGAGGATGCGCCGGAATTAATGAGTGTGTATGTGGTGGGGGATTCAATCAGCATGACAGCTGATGTAACATACCAAAAATAAAAAAAGAAGCCAAACCAGGGAGGATGAACTGCCTAGCCTTGAGGCTAGGTGAAGGTTGAGTGAGCAGTTTGAGGAAATGGTTGGAGTGGAAAGAGGGTGTGATGGAACTAATTAAATAAGGAGCAATGCAGCAGCCGTGCTGCAATTCTTAGGCCATTTCCTCCTCAATTTTCTTTTGAACGGATTAGGGGCCAAAGCACAGCTCTAGAGCCCACTTATGCTACAAAGCAAACTTGGAAAAAGACTGCAATCTTACAAAAACATATGCTATTCTTTGAAATGGCAAAAGCAGAATAGACCTAAACAAATGAGAAAAAGCCTGGAGTTTGAGTTTGGCCTCTGTTTGCAGAGCTGTATGTGCTTTCAATGAAATGCTCAAAAAATTAGGCAATTAGTATGTCAATAATGAATCCTACATGTTTCAATTAAAAATGCTTTGACATGCAAAACAAAAAGCAAAAACTCTTGCTTAAAGAGTCTTTAAGCAAGAATGTTTGGCGTCATTGCATGAAGTGAGATGAATAAAACATTAATAACCGCCAAAACATGCCAGAATGGAGACTCAGACAGAATTCTCTTTAGTAAAAATATAAAAACTTGAGTCAATTGTTAATACCCCAAAACAAAGAAGCCATGAGTTTGCATTTGGCAGTGTCTGTCGTGGATTCAATAAGTCTCGTCTACGTAAAAGCTGAAATTGAGTCAGGCTCTCTGGTTGTAAACAAAGCCCCAAAGCGAAAAAGCCTGCCTGCCGTCATTAGCCTACATCCTACAGTCACTTTCCCATTGCCTCCATGTGTGTGGAGAGGGGAGGGAATCCCCTCTGGTAATGATGCCTTCCTTCTCTGTCTTTCTGAGAGGAGTCACTCATCCATCAGTGAAGGGATGCAATGGAGAACACCCCCCATCCACTCCAGTCCTTACCCCAATTCCACATCTACAACTAAAATCTGGCTTTGAGCTGGTTTGTTTTTTGGGGGGGGGGAAAAACCCTAGTACCCATGTAGAGGGGTAAAGCCAACGTGAGCACATCCATGTGTGCACATCAAAGCAGTGCCAGTAGCCTGTCATGCATTACAAGCAGCCGGTCGACACCATAACAACACAATTTCAGCTCCTTGCGATCCTCACAAGAGAACATATTGATCTACTCATGCTGGCATTACAAGAACCGACTGTCAGTTTTGTGTCTAGAGGATTTGCATAGCCTGCAGGAAGATGAGAGCTGTTAAGAGAATGTCAGACAGACTGGTCGTCTCTACAGAGCTTAGGTCACAGTAAGGAAGTGCAGGAGCTTCCATCAGTGTCCATCCTTCAGCCTGCATATAGGTAGACTCTGATCACCCACATTAAAATAATAAAAAAATGAAAATGAATTTTTTTTTTTTTTTTAAATAGTAGAACGCTGCACAAATCGATTGATGTGTGATAATGGCTTTAATAGCCAGGAGAGCCACAGAGAAGTGTGTGTGTGTGTGTGTGTGTGTGTGTGTGTGTGTGTGTGTGTGTGTTTGTTGTTGTGTGTGTGTGTGTGTGTGCGCAGAGGGATCTCTGTGCTAAGACAAAGCCCCCTAACCCTGGTGCTCCTACCTCCTCGCCCCCCCCCAACGCGATGCAGGGGTATGATGCCCCATCCCCGGGAGCTGCTGCGTCTTCCTGCAGGATGCTGCTCTCTTTGTCTGGCTGACTGAGTTTTGGCTGGTTTGCTGACTGATGTGAGAATGAGCGTGTGCGAGCGTGTTTCTGTGCTGTATCCAAACCCCAGCACCTCTCGTCAACCCCCAACACACAGCGAGCTCGTCGTCCCAGCATCAACACCCCACTCCACCAACCAGGCCAGAGCCTGCCTCCTGATTATGTGGTATCCTAGCGACAGCCAACGGGGTGCCTATGGAATCCCCGTGCAGAGCAGCATGCTGATTGGACAGCAGGACTCTCTCTAATGAAGATGATGGTAATGATTTTACCCTTGTCTTTCCCCTCCCCCTCAGTCTGAATACTGATTTTTTTTAAGGATGTATGCACCCTCCAACAAAGGTAACTGCATTAACTAGTGAAAAAAAAAAAAAAAAGATTAAAAAAAAAAAAAAGAGTCAAATCCAAGGTAATGAGGCATTTCATTAAAATCTCTACAAGCACAGAAATCTCACACTCTGTACTAAAACTAAAAGGCGCCATTTCCATTCTTAGTTCCCAAATTCAAAAGTCCACAGGATAGGTTGAAAATCATTTCCACAAAGGAACTAATTCTTTAACCAAATGTAACCTCATCCTGCTAAAAACGGACCCAATGCCCAAAATCAAGAATCAACGAGGGGCTGGCCAAGTTGTAGCAGGAAAGAGTCCAACCACCTACCGATATTTATTAATTTACATAGCATTTATGGAAATGAAATGCAAAACAAGAGTAGAAAATGACGATCCCTTTCTAAAAAATGAAATGGGATAGCTTGCAGCTGAATTCAAACCTCTCTTCAATGACAACAGAATGCATGTATGAGAAATAGGGTAGATAAAACCAGAGGATAATGGCATACTTATGCTCTGCCTCACCACATTAACACGCCACCCAACTGTCTAGCTGTATGAAATGTAGCCATTTGAATCGTTTGCTGGTGCAATGTGGTATTGATTGGGGCCAACCATGCATGAACACCATTGATTATGATCTTCTCATTAGCATATAGATTAGCTGGCGCTGAAGCCAGAAATATAAGCCTCAAGTCTCACACTTGGCTTGGCCTTGGGAGAGGGGTCAAAGCAAAAAGGAGAGAAAATGGAGAAATGGGGTGGCTCAGGCTGATATGAGCTGCTTGATGATGGACCGCAACATCTGAGAGCCCAGGACCTACGAGATACTAAAACACACAGAGAGCAGCCACGGTGAAGTGAGGCATAAGGGGTGGTCCGGCAAGGGGCTTTAAAACAAATAAACCCCGCCTTTTGTTTAAAGAGCATGGAAGCTCATTATCAATTTCAAGAACGCTGACGCCTAGCAAGCTCTTCTGGGAAGCGGTATGAAAATAAATGACCTAGGCACCATATGAGCCATGCTTTTAGATTCCTACATCAAAGGCACCACCAACCAACGTACTAAAAAGCTTTGCTTCAAAGTGTACCACATTCCATACTCATTAAGATTCATCTGAAAAAGTTTGAAAACACAACAAAACCATGTCGAGTGACGTGGCATGAGCTACCTGAGAACGTTTCACAGAAATAATACCACTAGCTAATTAATTAAACATCAGACCAAGTCATTTCTTCTTTCAGGGGGCTGACTAAATTCATTGGATGCGTTTGTCTATTTTTTGGTGAGATGTTACATCTTGCAGACATCAGTGTTCAAGTGTTCAAGCTGGTTGAAATTTCTTCAGAAGACGCAGAAACCGTTATGGGCAGATTTGTCATCCTTTATTTATTGCAGAACTGGTGCAGTCAGATTAGTCCCTGAGGGAGACTTATTACTGCAATGTATGCACTCACTCTGAAGCACAACAATTTATACGCATGTGTGTCCCAAAACAATTAGTCAAATCGGGCAAAACAAGCAATAAAAAAATGTATATGTATTATATTATCACCAATTTAATCTGTGAAAATAATCTGGTGAGGTCATCAACTTGAACTAAGACACTAAAAAAAATGAACCCAAATTAAGACACAATACACGTCATCTATATTGTGGTGAATTTCTAATGAATGAGAGGGGCTGCCCTATGAATCACCACAGTAACAGTCAGATTCCACATCCTGTGCTCTACAAAACAGCCTTTCCTTGGTGATGCTGAGGTCATCTCCTGAGGCTGATGATGGTCGATGGGTCTTGTCCAAACACAGCAAGCGGTGCGCTGCCTTTGTTAGTGTGTAAGACAGAGATACCCTCTGATCCCGAGGCAAGATTGGTCAGGTAGCCGTAATTGAGCCATCTGACTCAGATGGACCTTGCCTTCCACAGCTCAGTAGACCAGCACAAAGAGACGCTGGCTGCTTTCCAGGTTAAGTGTGCTGAGCGTGTGTGTGTGTGTGTGTGTGTGTGTGTCATTCCAGCACACATAAGACTGAGAATATACAAAAAAAAAAACAACACACTAACACTTTCCCTTGACTGTACCCAGTAGACTGTGGTGTTTTTGTGTTTAGCTCCATTTAGTAAGGGCCCAGCCTGTGAAGTGCAGATATCTCCATGAGATGCTAAAAATCGCTCGGACAGTTAACAACCCTCAAAATAAACACAGGAGAAGCAGACAGAAAAGCACAGAGACGGGCCGGGGCAAAAAATTGAAACAAAAGATTCTCCCTCTGATCTATGAATACCACAGTTAAATAGTTCTGGCAAAGCTTGCAGATTAGCAACTCATTTCAATCCAGACTGTTATATCAGAGCAGTCTCTGAGGCATCAGTCACAGGCGTCGATCCCACCACGAGGAAAAGAAATAGGTCAGGTATGCGCAAAGACGAGCAGCAGCACAGAAAAATGTAGTGCTTCACTGCCTACATCAGAAACAAAACACTTTCAATTTCTATCAGTGCTATCTGTGGACCCGTCAGATGTCTAAAGTTCAAATAATCCAAAAGGATAACAGTGAAGCCTCTTGGTTCCTAGAGACTCAGAACATTCTAGTAGCTTGGGAAAACAACATGTGATAAGTGCAAGGATGCATTTCTTTATTACTATTCACTGCCCAAAATCACAGTCTTGTTATTTAATGAGGTTAAAAGGTAAAGCATTCAATTCCTTTTCCCCTGATTAAAAGCTTACTTTTGATTTGCAAAAACATCATTCTTATAACAAATATATCACAGTGGCATCCTGCTGAAAACTGACTGTAACAACACATTAAGGCAGATACAAAAGTCAACCTAATAATCTCTAACCCTGTTTTCTGAGATGCATTAACAGGACATCGCTGACACTGGGTCAGAGTGGTCTTTGGCCTAATCGGACAAGGCCCTGACAGACCATGGGCCAAAGCCGGGCCGTCGGTGAGCGTCTGTCGCCCTAGTTTTTATGGCGTGTGCCACACATTGGCCCTCGTCGGTGGAGAAATCACATGCAAGAACCTGTGCATGAGAAGAGAAACTGAAGTGAGGAAAAGAAAGTAAGCGACTAAAGAAGAAGAGGACACACACACGTACACACACGGACCTCTTCTAATTTTTCCACTTCATCTCATCAGATCAATCAAAAATTGACCAAATATTATGTCCAAATATTCCTTTCTATTCTATCTATTTTTGCGCATTATGTTCTTAAATAGGGCAAACCAATACAACGAGGCATAACTACTTGTATAGGTAAATTAATTCAACATAAAAATGTATTTTAAAAGATCTAGATACATACACATTACAAAATAAACAAATAAAATAATGTCCTATACTGTGAAACTTGATTTGTAGTCTCTGTCTGTCTGTCTGTCTGTCGTCTGTCTGTCTGTCTGTCTGTCTGTCTGTCTGTCTGTCTGTCTGTCTGTCTGTCTGTCTGTCTGTCTGTCTGTCTGTCTGTGGTTGGAACTAGGCTGAAAACTGAGCCCCCTAGCAAGCTAGCTAGCTAGCTAGCTAACTAGCCAGTAGGGGTGCAAGATATATCGACTCAATATTGTTATCGCAATATCACGTTGCGCAATATTAACACTATATTTAGGGTGGCAAGATATATTGATTCAATATCGTTATTGCAATATATTGAAGTAAGTACGCAATATTTAGTGGAACTCTGCGTCCCGCCCATTGGCTGTGCCGTTTATTTGATACTGTCCAACCAGCAAAACATGTGCTGTTCTGTAGACATGGTCCTATTTCATTTATTTATTTATTAATCTTGTACCAGTCCAAAATTACTTGTTTGCGTTTGTGCAACCCTAGTAGCCAGGCAACCTCTACATGGGTAAAATTAAACAAAACTTATGTTCCAGCCACCTGCTAGATAGCTGGTTACAGAGGAAAAAGACAGTATGGAGTAATTTCTCCTACGGGTGCTGTAGGGCTGCACGACTTAAAATCTAAATCCCGATTAATTGCACATTGTGATTCTACGGAGACTGTGTTTTTTAAATCTGTTGTATAAAGTTTTGAAAAACATCTTTTGGATGATAGAAAATGTAAATAGGATATACAATCTATTTCTTAACTGCTAATTAACTTGTTAGTCCTAACTTTGAACAAGCAAGTTGCATCCTAAACTGCTCTTTTTTCTGCTTGTGGGGAGCTACGTGACACATAAAACTATATAGACAAGGATAAATATGCAAAATCAAATGCAAATATGTCTAAACAAAACATGAGAGAGAGGTGTGGCTCTCACTCTCTAGTGAGATAAACAAATCAGCTTTTCATAACACTCGGAATATAACACAGAACAATTAATTTGAAAAACAGCTTACTCAATTAGACCAGGTGTCAGCTATAAGAATGGATGTGCAAGTAATTGTCTGGGTAATTTTCCCAGGCTGTGTAATCTCAGGTTTGAAGAGGATTCCTATTTTATAATAACAGCTCACCATGCTTTTAAGTGGATACAGCACTTAACCCCCAGTAGCCATGAGGAAAACCTATGAGCTTCTTCTTTGCCGCTTTATATTCCTGAAAAAAAGCTAATTACTGGGCATGAATGATCTGACCCTCTTGAGAGTGCAGATGCTATGAGGACGTAGCGTGTACAATAGGCAACAATTGTTAGCGCTCTGGGGCACGCCATGGTCACCAAACTAAACCTGTATTGTAGTAGTAGTAGTAGTAGTAGTAGTAGTAGATTTATTTGATTAGGACGATGCACATTAATCAACATTTCTGTAAATGCGCCAGTGTTAGCCAGTTGGTTAATTTTCAACTGTTACCTAGCAGTTTTAACTCCTATATTTGATTTTCTTGGTGTTGTCACACTCCCCTATATGTTTTGACCACTCAGTGGTTTCATAAAGATATGCAAAGCATGTCATTAGGCATTAGGCCTGCACAATTAATCGTTATAAATCCCGAATCATGCAGGCCTATTAGGCATCACCCTATGAAGTGGCTGTGTGACTTCAGAAATACACACTCTAAAACAACATAAGAAACCTGACATTTTGAAATAAATTGTTAAACAAAAAAAAGGCACAGGCGGAAGCTGTGACAACTTGCACTGCCCAGTCAAGTGACACCAACAATGCCGGGCGATCAACAACTCTGCTTTGTGTGTTCTTAGCTGTGTAACTTTGTCTGGATTAAATGTGCAATATAGGCTCCATATTACTTTTGCCACTTGTTTAAATGGCCTCTAACCCATCCAGCATTCAAAAATGTGTGTATGAGGTAGGCACGTCAGTGTAAGGCAAGGCAAGGCAAGGCAGCTTAATTTGTATAGCACATTTCAGCAACAGGGCAAT
>NC_045736.1:11826062-11828895 GCF_008692095.1 Etheostoma spectabile
TTTACACAAAATCATTAAAACAGATAAAACACAAGTACAAACAGTTAAAAGTCATAAGCATTAGGCACGTCAGTGTAAGCCACTGAGTGTGGCCACATGTTTTCCTCTCAGTAGCAGCAGTCTGACTGTACATAGTTTTGGTGAAAGCTACTTAGTCTTGATGTTTTGCACTGATTAGTTGGTAGTTTTGTGGTAGTTTGAGTATCCACTTGGTGCACAGGCGACAGTTTTCACTGATAAACATATTACAGTAATGTGGCGGCCTTTGCACAAGTTAGGCTTTCTAAATATATTTGTTTTGGACATGCCCTAAGGAAAAAAAACTAATTCGACACATGATTTGTACGAGAGCTGAAACTATTAGTCAATCAACAGAGAATTAAAATCACTATATTGATAATTGATTGCAATTTTCAAGGAAATATGTACTCTTTTCTATTGGTTGAACAAAGCAAGCAATTTTAAGATGCCTTGGGTTATGGGAAATTATATTTTATATAAGACAATCCGATTAGAACAAGAGGACATATTGATGGCAGATTGAGCCATAATGGATACTCTTGTTAATTGCCGCCTCTTTTAGTGTCTGCGCTAAAAGGGGAGGTGGGCTTTAGCTGTGATGTTATTTTGACCACATTCAGGTCAATGGAAGGGCATGGCCACTACTCCAGCTCTAGTGGAGCATTAGGGCTAACCTGATGACCTACAGTGTCAAAATAACTCCTCCTCTGTGCCAATGGGACCAAAGTTTCTCCAGAAAGCATCTGGCTAACTTTAGCCAACACTTTTAACGTAATGACGAAGTAAAACATAAACTAGAAGTCATGGAAGAGACGCTATTTCTGGCCAACACATTACATTTACACGTTCAGCGCACCTATTTTCATTCATAGATGTTGGAAATGTACATTAGCTATCATTAGCGCTACTTGGGTTTTGTTTTCGTCACCATATTGCTGTTTTTGTACACTCTTTATAGGGTTGGCAGACTTAAGTTAGCTGTTAAACAACGTTAGCAAGCAAGCTAGAAACAAACCCCTGCTGCCTGCTGCTGTTTTGGGGCCCCGAGAAGACGTTAGCCTGTGCGAGCGATTAACCTCACGCGTTCCGACACACACAAACACACACGGTGACCCCCACGGCGCGTGCCAACCGTGACACCCTGTGCTAAGAAGCAAGCTAGGCGTCGCACTTACCGTTATTGTACGTCTTGTAGCCTCGGTCCTCTTTCTAGCCGTTCTCCCTGGCTGTTTTTCCTGATATTCTACACCATTTCTGAATGGTGGCTCTCAGAGCAGACCAGCGGCAGCAAGAGAGCAGAGAAGGGGTGGGCCATTTTCATTTGCATTCCAAACTGGCAACGTGACGTAAATCTGTCCAATGAACACAGAGTATGATAGTTAACCCCGCCTCTTCTGCTATCAATCAACAGCCCCTCCTCTTCCGGACCCTTCTTGTCTCTTGTTCCATGCGCCTGTCAAGTGGCGACCGCTGTCTTAATCTCCATGGTAACAAAAGGGATTTAACGATTTCCCAGTGCTCTCCTTGCATTGGAGCTTCAGTAAAGTTAGTGTTGGGAAAAGTATTCAGGATATGCATAATATAAATCAATATAAACAGACAGGATCAGCACTGTTCAGCTTTGTGATTAAGAATTTCCCAGCAGATCCAAGAGGATTTTGAAACAGTTTATTTGCTTAAAAAGTGGGAGAGTTTTCTTAACCCTCCTGTTGTCCTCGGGGTGAAATTTGACCCATTTTCAAAAAGTTTCTAAATCAGAAATTCGGGTTTCCTTCAACCAAACTGTAAAAAAAAATAAAAATAACGTGGATGGTTCCACACAACGCTCCTGCACAACTGATCAGTTCACTATTTTCATTGAATTTGGGTGTTTTATTTTATTTCATAGCCTAGCGATTTAAGACACTGAAAAAGTGACAGAAATCTAGGGGAAAAAAACAACAAGAATGTCCAAAAAAACGCAGAAATAATCGACAAAGACATTGTAAAAAGTGAGAAAGAACTTTGGGAAAAGTTAGAAAATGTCAAAAAACTGGCAACAATTGTCGGAGAAACAACACCAAAAATGTTCAAACAAATCAACAAAGAACTTTGGGAAAAGTGACAAAAGTGTCTTAAGGAAGTTTTAACTTAGAATTTGGATCCAGAAAGACTAAATGTTGGTCTACGGGAAGACAACACGAGGGTTAACCCATAAAGAAACCCTTCATCCTTCAGTTTTTCTAAAAAATTAAAAGTCATCAATTTTAGAGATACATAGTTTTCACTGGATGGGAAGGATATGACATATGACAAAAATGGAAATTCTCAATTTAAGTATAAGTACCTTGAACATTTAAAGCCTATACACTTGAAAATACCTGCTTTTCTCGCCTAAATTCAATCTCAATTTTTTGTTCCAAGTGTCAGTGTGATTCTAGGCCTTGATGACTGAGTAGAGAATTTCTATCAAGTAAAGCATGTGTAAAATGATTTGAAAACACTACTGTAAGCATATCACATGGGCTACACACAAAACTAGTACCACAGCCACATGTCTTAGCTAAATACAGAAAAGATCCAGAAGGAAAACACTCAGAAAATTGATATTTTATGAAGTTTTTTCTACAGATGTGTCTGTGCATTTTTCTTATTTCCTTTTGAAAAGTGCAAAGAAAAAAGCCAAAAAAGAAAAAAAAAGAAAGAAAAAAAACACATCCACATCACACATACTTGAAATATCTCTATATATAAATTTATAAAAACAAGTAATTATAAATTGATAGTGAAATGGTGAAATAGAATAACTTTTCTGGTCAAGTTTGGTATCAAT
>NC_045736.1:11828972-11831740 GCF_008692095.1 Etheostoma spectabile
TCTTTCCCACGTTGGTCCTCCCTGAACTATGCGACATGATTGGCTTCTATTAGAGCCATCTTGGGTTACAGGACAGGGATTGGCTCATATCACCTGTCAATCGAATGCTTAGACGTCAGAGAATCCGCCAGTGTGCTCAGGAACACGGGAGCAGCCCCGGGGGAGATGAGAGAAGCGATCAAAACCCACAAATGATAAACTGTTTAGCTTTCTTTCTGTTGAAACTCAGCCAGAAACTACAAGATTGTGAGGGGACCAACTTGTTTTGGATAAAATGGCTTGGATATTCTGAATCCTTGGATTGTTGGCAATGTAGGAAAAAAAAAGCTTTTGGCGATCTTGAATAAAGATACGGGGAAAAAGTTATGGATGCACACTCCACTTTAGACACTAGTGGCGCAGTATCTTTCTGTATTTCTTTACTTCATAAGAGGATTATAACCATAACTAAGTCATCTCATGCTTTGTGTGTGGGCTTAATCAAATCATGAGACTTTAAGCTTTCAAATGGTGTGCTGCTTGAGCGTGTTTATGAAAATGTAATGCTTGCAATTTATGCAAACGTACGAGTGGAGAAAACGTTTTCTCTTAAGTGGAGAAAACGGTCCCGTCATCGGGACGGTGTCGCTTTAATACAGTTGTTTTCATTTTATTCCACATCGAGTAAATTATCACAAAGAGTATAATAGAAACACTGAATAGAGTAGAAATAACTCTGAAAGTTACTATGCAATAAGAGTAGGCTAGTCTTCACTTGACCAGATGTTCCATTTTATTCAATTTGAGTAACAAATTTACAGTGTATAGCTGCAGAGATTCAGGGCTCAAGAGCACTTCAGCAGGTCACAAGAAGCTTTTACATAGCCCTGCTCTCCTTTCCACAACATGAGCTCAACATCTGCATTGACAGTTTCCCATTCTCTCTACAAGGTACGAGGTTGAATGAATTTATTGTCCATACTATCTACTCATCATAGCCATGTTGACTCAAATGTATGTGTGACAAAATAATCTCAAGTCAAAAGTTTGTTTTGTCTATCTTTTTTTTAATTTCCTCACCCCAATGCAGGTCTTCATGCGCAAAATGAACCCGGACTGAACTTTTAATAATTTAAGTTTTATTACATGTAGTTTAATTCTTTCAAATGTATGAATTAACTTCTATTATATTTTTTGTAGAATGTTATAATTCTATGTTTTAAGTGTTGAGCTATGTCTTTTGGTGTTATTTCATCCCCTAGCAAAGAATGATGAGAATAAGCCTCTCAATAACTGGATCTGAACTGGGACCGTAATGGTCTAAAAATGAAACTAAATACCGCATTGTAAGTCCTATGAGGACTGGTTGTATTAAGATTATACAAGATCTCTGTTTTTATATTTTGTAATTTTGTTAAAAAGGCATTCCTTTGTGTCAGTGGTTGTCTTCATTGGCTTGCACTAATACATCATCCTTCAGCCGTGTCCAAACAGTGCTGGAGACCATTGTACAAGCATTGAATCCACAATGCGTGTCCACATGGAAATGAGCAAGCACGGTGATAAAATGGACCGCAATGAATTGCTAATGTTTCACTGTGTCACTATTGTGTTGCTTGCAATATGAGCAGGGAGTGCATTCATCTGCCTGCAAATACTGAATAATTCATCAGAAAATGACTTATTTGGTTGGCCTTTGAGTTAATTATCTGGTCGTTCATGGCTCCCTTGATACTTCGCTGGCAGCATCAGCATGAACACAATATCATTCTAGTAACGTGGTCAATCCCTAAAGACGTTATGGGCTCGCAGCCAGGCGGACTGTGGGATATTAATGTTGTTGTAGAGGTGACACTAAGTTCACAAAGCTGCTCTGCTGGGCTGGAACATACCTTCAATAAGATGTTTAGGGCCAGATATAATGTTGGGTAGACAATACATGAGAAACTTAATGTAATATTTATATGGGTTTCCGTTCAGCTTGGTGTATCCTCCATTTCAACAAAGTCAGGGATGGGGTGGTTTGTTGTCTTTGCCGTCATTTGTTGTCTCCACAGAGCTGCACACTGATTTAGTATGAGAGGTGAGAAAGTGCTTTCAACTTCTTGCAGCTTTGACTACTTTCTTGTGGTTGGTGGAGGTTGGCCCGAACATTTTAATACACAAATGCTTTTCAGTTTGTCCTTTCAGTATCTGATTCATACACAGACACCACAGACAAAGACAGATGGGTTGTGATTTAAATGTAGCGTAGCTGGTGCTTTAAACTCTAATTTCTTTTAAAGAACAAAGTGTTTTACCATACCAACCTTGTCAGCCTGACTGGTCATGTTGTAGCAGTCTACTGACCATCTCCAGAGTCAAAACACCAACAAGCATTAATGTTGTTTATTATGTTCCACAGAGTTGATGATGTACAGTGGCTTGCATAAGGATACACTAAAGTTGATAAAAAACATCCTTTGGAAATTGATCTTAATGCCTTAAGTAAAAAAAAAAAAAGGAAATTCCAACCTTTAAGGACACCAATTTTCTTTGTGAATGATTAATGTATTGTAAATAAATAAATGTTCTTCCTTAACACATTTCACATCACATCATCACCTTCACCATACATAGAGATAGGCATGGTGCTATTTCAGTTAGACTAATAGCTGGTTTGATTTGCATTGAAAGATGATCTTTTGGAAAGTTCCACATGCCTGTCTCTGTGTAAATAGAGATGTATATACTTTTGCCCCCTGTATGTTAAGGAATAACATTTATTTATTTACAAGACATTATTCATT
>NC_045736.1:11831750-11833046 GCF_008692095.1 Etheostoma spectabile
AAAGAAAATTGGTGTCCTTAAAAGGTTGGATTTTGCCTCATTTTTTAAAGGCATTAAGATTAATTTCCAAAAGATGATTTTTCATTCCTCTTTTAAATCAACTTTAGCATGGGTGTGTCAACTTATGCAAGCCACTATGCACAATACCATAGCTGGTGAAATATACAGGGACTGTATGATTGGGTAATGTTCTTTGATAAATGATGACACAACAGAAAACACTGCCCCATCTTACCCAGCAAAGTTTTTAGAGTTACATTTTTAGATTTAATTCTCAGGGGAAATTATTCAAGAGTCAAGATTTTCATGGCAAAGATAGGTCTCTTTGACATCTATCTTAAATAATACGGAGCTGTTTTTATTACTTGAATTTACATTGTGACCTGAATTAACCTCAAAGATTCAGCTGTTTGTAAAATAACATATTTTGATACCGTCTAGCTAAAAATGCACTATATAACTACTACATAGGTCTATTTTCCAATACCATCATAATTTGTTCTACACAAGGAAAGAAAAGTAAGTCTATTTCAATTCAGTACCATATTTTATACAGTTTAGTGTAGCATGTTTGAAAAGGCCTACATGTTAAACTATCTGTTGGAGCTTCTCTGAATTGCTTTTGCCTTTAAAGAAACCAATGACGAGCCAGCTCTTCTATGAGACAGATAACAACTACACAATAAATCAGGTGGTGGGACAAAGGGAAGATGACCCTGTAAGGGAACAGTAGTGTTGTGGGGGGAAACATACACAGGAAAGATTATTTTTCCTCAGTTAAATAAAATAAAATGACGTTTTTCAAGTCATGGACCCCTTGACTTAAATAGAGACAAAGCAGAGATCCCCCACTACATGCAGTATATTGTATGAAATGAAGTTGCATATTAAACTGGGCCCACAATAACGTGTATGGTGGCCTAAAGCCTTTACACTTACAGTCTCCTCTGGTTTGCAGACATGTGTCTGATGGATACATTAACCCATGATCTTCAACCACCACCACTCAAGCAAAGTATGTCATTTTGCAGAGATAACGTAAGGGTCTCCAGGGCGTCCGTAAGAAGGGACTGCTACACTCAATTTAGGAAGACCATATTTGGTCAATCAGCTTTTTCATTTACTGTAGTAGAAAAGTAGAACTTATTTCCACTTTATGTTAGAGAGTGTGAGTCTCAGCAATTTTAAAATGTCCTTAAAAACTTGGCTGAAGGCGAATCAACTATGTGATCATTGATCTTTTCATAACATAGATAGATAGATAGATATTTATTGATCCCAAGAAAAATGGGAAAT
>NC_045736.1:11833056-11833841 GCF_008692095.1 Etheostoma spectabile
CAGCAGCAAAATCAGTCACACAGCACAGAATATAAATATAAATGAAACACTAGGAAAAATATACATACATACAATGTACATAAAATAATAATAATGGGAATTTTATAAAAGAACAAGTATTTGAACATATACACGATGGAATGTACATTTTGTGTACTGGTTTATACGGTAGGTTATTGTTATTGATCTATTTGTTTTGCTAGTATTGTCTGTAGGGTCTATATTGTGCATATTTTCCTTTTATCTCCCTCGCCCAGGGACGACAGATGTAAATCAGCTGCATAGCTAACTCTGGTACAGGGCTTAAACTGTTCATGGTCCCTCATAAATAAAATATTAATAAAGAAAAAAAATTGCATTGAATTCTAAGCTTTTAAAATAGCCTAATGATTGTTGGCATGATTTTATGAATCATGTTTTAATGTGGCAGAGTGAATGACCTGTATCTGTGGATGGCCTTAGTGACCATTCCTATTGGCCAGTGAGCAGTGGGGGATTCATGCTTGCTACTAATATGTTGGATTCATGTTTAGACTTTTGAATTTTTGAAATGTCTTTTCTAAAATTAACAATAATTTGGAGGTTGAAGAGCTCCCCTGTTGAAGCTTCCACTGTTGGTTTCATAATTAAATTCTCTACAGCAATGGAGGGTTGCTCTTCATTCGGATATTTTTACTTTATTTTTTTAAGATTAAGATAGGCCTTTATTTGCAAAGGACAGTTCAGACTTAAAAGGGAATGACAGCAGCAAAAGGCCGCAGGAGTAAACCTCCGTACAGCATATG
>NC_045736.1:11833851-11849302 GCF_008692095.1 Etheostoma spectabile
GGGGGGGGGGGGGGCGCTCTATCAGGCGAGCATCCAGGCGCCCCGAATAGTTTATTTATTAGTAGAGGGACACGCCATCAGGATTAGATTAGAAGTCAATAGGCAAGTAACTTTGTATCACTATCAGGTCACATCTTGACCACATAGTTTAGCATGACCATTGCCTGGCATCAGTGTAGAAATGTAACTTTTATATGTCTTTCTTATTGTTATGATGCAATGTTTATTTTTTAATCCAACATACCTTACTTGAAATTCAGTGAAACCATTCATCACTGAAATCTTTGGTCCCATTGATGCACTGGGAATCTTTCCAGCATCTCATGATTCACTTTATTGGTTTGTCCTTGGTGCATATACCATTTAAGAATGGATTATCTGTGATGCAACGCAGACTTGTCTCCAGAGAAGATTGATAGATATAGATCTCCACCGTGACGAACCATAAACGATAAACTATGTCTTGTTTTGGATTAGATCACCCACCCATCCCGGCATCATGACATTTTAGTAAATTCCAAACAAGACTGAATAATCCAAACTGACGACTACACTCCTCACAACAGAGAATTGTGATGTCTAGTTATAAAGCCTCAAACTGCTCCATATAATTGGGAAAGATGTTATAGATGACACTTATAAATAATTCAGGGAAATTGTCTGAGCACTTCCATTTCCCACTTCTATTCATGGATCTACGGAGCAGCGCCAGAGTTTATACTTGATGACATCACAAGTTTGAGACTTTTGAGTTTGAGACCATTACCAAATAGATAATAGATAATTTGTTTATTAGTCCCCAATGGGGAAATTACTGTACTGCACTCTGTGTACACACTTTTTGTTAGTACTCACACACAGGCCTGAAATACACACACATGCTCAAGACCTATACATGCACTATACATGGAGAGATGTCAGAGTGAGTGGGCTGCAGCGAACCAGCGCCCTGAGCGGTCGGGGGGGTACGGTGCCTTGCTAAGGGCACCTGGCAGTGCCAGGAGGTGAACTGGCATCTCTCCAGCCACCAATCCACGCTCCCAACTTTTGGGTCCATACGGGGATTTGAAACAGTGACCCTCCGGTTCCCAACCCAACTCCCTATGGACTGAGCTACTGCCACCCCTACTGTAGTACTACTGTACTACTCTGGTTTCTGGCTTTAAGAGCGAGTAGCGAGTTGCTCATGTTAACAATTATTGATTGAATTTTTCAGGGCCATTAAAATAGCGTATTGGTATTCTTACTTAAGGTGTTATTCCCCTTAAGTGTGCAACTTCTCCCATTTAGGCTTGTTCCTTTTAAGCCCTCTACTCCTTACGTGTGTGCGTGTGTGTGTGTGTGTGTGTGTGTGTGTGTGTGTGTGTGTGTGTGTGTGTGTGTGTTGAATGGATGTTCCAGTCTATCCTGCAGAAAACACTGTTCCATCTATCTCAGACATTAGTCTATTTTCAGTTTCATGTTCTTGCATTTGTCTTCCACAGGGGGGTGCCATCATGTTGTCAGTTTAGAGAGGACACTCAGTTCAGGCTCACACTCACTTGGACACATCTGAATCTGAGAAAAAAAAGAAGATACTACAACATCTAAAAATAGCTTCAAATGTGCATCATACATTCAAATATATCAAATAGTACTAACCAAGGTGGACATGTAATTAGTAGTGGGTTATGTGGTTGTCCTTGGAAAAAAAATTGCCCTAGTGTTAGCATGATGCACAAGTCCATGAATTGTTTGGTTTTCATTGTTTGGTTGGAGATTTAAAGAATCACATATTTGTGTCATATGTAACACAACAATAGTAGATGTTCAACCGGTGTTCTTAGTTCTACATTAGTGTGTAGTTCCTGTCGCCCCCCATGAGGAATTCTAAGTAATGATAACAACACTGTCGGCGTGCACGTGCCCCCACCCCTCCTGCGCACAGTTGCTAGTAGCCAAAGAAAAAAAGGAGGAGTTCTAATCACTAGTTCTAATCCCAGCCATGCTCAGAATAACAGAGAGAGTTGTGTGGAGCTGATAGTCTAAATTAGCTTTTAGCAACTCATTTGGCAATGACTTGAATGTAACGAATGTTCAACAATATCAAAAAGTTACGCACTAAAGCTTCAAGTCTGTAATGTGTGAGAATGCCGTTCTCGGTTGTCATCCTCCAGGCTAGTTAAATGTCTCTAAAATAGCCCTGAGTAACAGGGTTAATTGTTCCCCTACAAACAATGAAAAATCCTCAAGTCAAAGGCTGCGAGCGGTTGTTTCCTCTCTGGTTAGTCCTGTTGTGTTTGCTTTCATAAGGTTCTTCAAAGAGAGCTACCAAACCGCCACCTTGATGCCTTTTTGAACTGTTTTTTTTTTTTTTTTCCTGCATAAAAGAACTTGGGAATGACGATAGAGTGGCCTCCACCATCAAAGTTTGCTTATTAGTTCAAGAATTACCTCGATTTCTCCTCATTGTTGTGTCGTTCTCCGATTTGTCTCCCTCGGTGTTTGTACAGCAGGGATGACTGTTGTGAGGAAGGATATTTAGTCTGATTCAGCCCCAGCAAACATCCCCTCCCCACTGCATAAGACAGACTTCACAAATAAAGGTTATATAAATATAACATAATATAAATAAAGGTTTGGAGATTACAGGCATCCTGTGAGTTTCTGTGTTTACGTAATCGTGCTGGACTTACACTTTATTTACATTCATTTACGAGTACGAGTTAAGCTTAAGCAGTCACATGAACTGCAAAGCCTATATGACGCAAGAACATGACGATGGCTGCCAACTTTCTCTGACTAGTAATTCAGCTCTTAAATGACCTTTTGGCCCTTTGCAGTTACTGTTCTTGACAAAATGAAATAAGACTCCTTTCTGGAATCCTGGAAATAGGATTTCCTCTGGATCATGTCTTGTTCTGATCAAACATACCTGTAGCTCCTTGTTCTTTCATGAGAGCATGTGCCTTTAGTGAAAAAACCATCAGCACCGGTGACTGAACTGGAGCAGCTTAAACGGGTCTCCACCGTCTCGGCAGAACCTGATTGGCAAAGTACATGGACATGCTCATTACTTCAATTCCCTCACACCCGATCAAAATAATAGGATACTTGCCATGAGAATTACAACATGCCGGGCGGTGTGCAGTGGTGTGTGGGGAGGAACAAGGGTCCAGTGTTTGGCAGGGTGTTTCACTGCCAATGAACGGCTCATGCGACTGTTTGTGGCCCCCCGTAGCCTTTTGGCTCGACCGGCTCTCATCACTTTCCTTTCAGTTGTCAGCAGTATTTGAAAAAAACAAACAAACAAAACACGTCTCATATCGATACTTACATAGTGACATATTAAAAACAAAAACTTAGGAAACGTGATGATTCTGATCCTGATTTCTACCTACACTATGTTATTTGTCCACAATATGAGCACCATTGAAAGTCAACATAATGTTTCTTCCTGCTTCCTGTCTCTCCACTTGTTAAATACCAGTCATTCATGTCCACGTTACTTCATTCTTGTTACAAAAAAGGTAAACACTACATTTTACTGTGTTGTGTCCATGTAATTATTCTATACTTCATAAAAGTATGTGCAATACATTAGTTGGTTGTATGAATATTTGTCACTGTTCATAGCCACATAACATAACAAATAAGAATGGTAAAGGCTAATTTGTTAGGATGGTTGTCTGTGTGTATGTGGGTGGGTGTGTTTGTGTCTGTGTGTGCGTGTGTGTGTGTGTGTGAGAGAGAGAGTGAAAGAGAGAGAGAGGGAGTCAAATGAGGTCAAACAGAAACAATGAAGGCGAGACACGACAGCAGCTCTACACTGCCAGAAATGTTGTGGTTTTACCATGTGAAACTCAGTTTCTTTATCTTAGAAACCAGGAGGGTTGTAAGTATGGTAAACTAGATAACCTTCCGTGTTATCCAATCCGTTTGCAGTAAGGTCTACTGTATAGTGGCAGTCTGCTGCAGGATACAGAGCGTGTGCCTGCTTGCCTGCACGCACACATTTTCTATTTCCAGTCAGTCAGTGTGAGAGTGTTGAGGGTTTAAACCATTGGGGTTTGTGATCTGAGAAGAGGCGGAATCTGAAAAGAAGTGTTAAGTGATTCGTGGTCTGGCAACTAACAGTGACTCAGACAGATAGAATGATAGAGAGAGAGAGAGTGTGTGTACATGAGACACGGGGCACGTCGACCATGAAGGTCTGACAGCATTTGAACCGTACAATCAATCCATTACTTTTCACCGTTGATCTGCTGTACTTCTTAGGCAGCGTGAAACAAAATCATTACTGTTCCAAGACGTTACTTTGGAAATTCACAAGAACATCATATCATAAATCCCGATGACTTCAATTCTATTTTAAAGAATTCACTCACAGTTCTGTGATTTAAACTGAACAGGTTAGGGTCCTGATCCTTTATGTTTGATTCCTGAACTAAATTTAACCCTTATGTTGTCCTTAGGTCAATCTGACCTGTTTTTCTATATGAATGTTCTTTTTTTAATTGTAATTACCTAAAATAACATGATTGATTCCACACAACGCTCTTTGGGTTGATTTTGATGGGTAATTTTGGGGTGTCTCATTCAACTTTTATAGCATTTCAAAAAACACATTGAAGTGTTTTTGAAATAGTCTTGAGCTAAAGACAGCCCATCCTGAATTTTTACTTTTTATATTGTTTACTTGAATGTTATGTTTGTCTGTGGACCAAATTGGTTAAAATGTCTTGTTGTCACCGTGGGATAGAGGGAAACGCAATTTCAATTTCTTTGTATGTTTTGACATGTGAAGAAATTGACAATAAAGCTGACTTTGACTTGACTTTGACTTTGACTAAAGTGGACATATTCCAATCAACATCCATTCCTTTAATTTTAGTCTAACTAATTCCTAATTTCTGCTTTTCTGACTCAAACATTAGGTATAATTTCCTTATTCATTGACCATCAATTCCAAAAATAACTGTAAAACTAAAGTTAATACGTCAGTGTTACGTAGTGCGGCAATAATTAGCTAACTAGCTCGTGTTAAAGACGTCAAAAAAGTGACAAACATTGAAAAAAGCTTCAGAAACATAAGGAAAAGTTACAAACATAAAAGCGTCAACAGAATTTTTGATTTTCAGTTTTGACGGGACGACAACACAAGGGTTAAACAATGACAAAAATGAACAGAGAAAGGTGTTACTGCTCAACAAAGACTGCAGTTGATTGTTGTAAGGTGTACAAAGACAACTGTACACTCTTAAAGTGTAATACATACAAATGTATATTATTGCTTCCAGGTGCCTTTTTCTCATTTATTAAGTATTAAAACAAGCCATAAAGAAAGGTGGAGAAAGAGAGAAATAAAAACAGAAGCGTGGCTACAGAATCAACAACTACAGGCAGACATGCAGGGATAGAAAATTAAATGAAAGATTAAGATGGAATGAAAGAATGAAAAGTGGACACAGCAAACATGCAGATGTGCAGGCAGACATGTAGGGAGAGCAAAAGAGAGTGGGTTTGTGACTAATCCTGAATGGGCTGGCTGCTGCAACAGGCTTGTGATGTTTTAATAATGTAGTATCATCCTGAAAGCAACAGCCAGCCTCAGGTTCCCCTTAACATCTAAATATAGCTCTTACTGTCACATGGTCCTTTACAGTGACACTCAACAGTCTTCAATCACTTTTGAAAGGGCCAAAAGATGGTGATGATGATGATGATGATGATCAGCCAGCTGGCCAATGGTCAGTCTGTTGGTCTGAAGCAAGATATCTTCACAACCACCAACCAGGGTACTGTGACATTTGGTGTTGGTTTGTATGGTCTCCAGCAGATGATTCTCAAGGATATTATTGCAATTTAGGCGCTATTTTTGTTATTTCGGCCATCATTCCTAATGTTGACATTAAACTGTAGGCTACTACACAATTGCAGATACACATACTCATCTAACTCATTCAGGAGATATGGTAATACAGTGCGCATACTGTATATATTTCGTAACTTTCATTCTGACGGGTAAGAAACCAATGGCTGCCAAGAGTCCTGGCATCCGTTTGCCCAGGAGCTTGTTCAGGCTTCCTGTTTACGCCTTGTTGCACGCTGCTGAATAAAATAGAGTGGTGCATGCCTTCTGGAGGCGTCTAGCAAGGTCTACGTCATTTTGACAACGGTAAAATGGCCATTAGGCCTCCAGTAGTATGGTGGATGCGGTTTCTGGGATATCATTCTTTTCAAAATATAGGCTAATCTGAGATTCCAGCTATTCACAGAAGTCTTTTTCAGTTAACATTTGTGAATTCAGTCTTCATGTCTCATGTGGTTTGGTGATGTCACCCAGATAAAGTGAAAATCATGATGATGTCTCTCTCTCATGGGCGGGCCAAATTCTCTGGGCGGGCAAATAAGAGAAAGTGGAGGTGACCTTTCCCCTTATGACCTCATAAGAGGCCAGATTCCAGATGTGAGCTTTCATTTTCTTAAAGACAGAGCAGGATACCCAGGGCTCGGTTTACACCTATCACCATTTCTGGCCACTGGGGGACCACAGGCAGGGTGGGGAAACTCATGTTAATGTTAAAAAGTGAAATTTTCATGTCATGGGACCTTTAAAGCAGACGATGTAGATACAGCAGAACAGGTCGTCTGTCCATATGTGTATCTTGCAACCTCAGCACTGAGTATCTAAACATGGGAAAGTCCTCTTTATATGGGAACATTTTAACCAGCAATTTGTTCATTTTGGATAATAAGAGGGTACTTCATGTTTTACTCATGAGCAGATGTTAATTTGAAGACTCATCCTTTCTCTTTGCTACCACAGTATGGACCCAAAACCCAACCAGAATGAACCGGCTGCTTCAGTATGGCAGCCAGAAGGACTGAATGTCCATGCTGCTTCTCTCCATTTTGCCTCATCTATCTTTGCAAGCTCACCCAGGTCCGACACGGTCCTGTCCCTCTGCCCAGTGCCCCTGCAGAAAGTCCATTGACCGGGCAAGAAGCCAAACAAGGCTGTAACTCTCAGCTAAATCGCTGACACACTCCTTTCCTTTCTTTGCTGGGCCCACAAAGGCTGCACCCCTGGTGCCACGGGGCCCTAAGTCCGTCCCGATTAAGAAGTGAAATGAGGTGCGTGGAGGGGAGAGGGAGCTGGGGAGAGCTAAATGTGTCTAATCCCACAGTAATTAAACAACCAGAAACAAAGGCAGGCAGTATGAAATACATCAGACTTTAATGTAAATGTGTGGTGGTAAACTTTCCCATGACCCCTCTCACCATTATTTGACTTTGTCTGTAACTCACATTAGCCCAAAGTATTGGTTAATGCATTTAAGTCTCTGCACTTCAATTTGGTGAGCTAGTTGCTGTAATCGAGATTCATGAGTCTCGGTAAAAGAAAGGCGTTCTGGTGGTCAGATCAGCACTATTACACACTCTCTGTATGCTCAGGTTCAATGAAATAGGCAATAGCTGAGTAGCTAGCTGTTGACCAAATGGTTCCACTCCCATGAAGACACAGAAAACTTGCATGTGAAGTAGTCTTTTCATACAGAAATGAACTTTTAAAATGATTACAGTATTAGAATAGCAGGAAGGGGGAAAGGTTAAATAAGGCAGACTAAATCACCATCATGAGTTTTCTCCTGAACCAGCACTGCCAGCAGCAGTCATTCGTTATCAAGGAGGTAAAACTTACACATTGTCCATCATAAAAAAAAAAGTGTGCTCCTTATAATCTCAAACAGGGAACCCACCTTTCTCTCTCCTTATCATTATGTCCAATTTAAAAAATGTCACTCCCACTGCCTCCAAAACCGTGCAAAATAGAAAAACAGATTGTCACATGGCATTAGCCTGCTGCTGCAGTGTTTAGTGCCGAAATTCACTGGAGCATCGCTGAGGTCTGCAGCCCGGGCCAAATGAGGTAAGAGGGGACTGAAGCCAATGAGAGGACATGCAAGCATGCAGTCTTCTTGTGAAACCTTCTTCTGTTCAGTTAAAACTGTTACTGTAACAAGCTAATCTTCAGGTGAAAAAGGGGGAGAATGTGGAGAATTTTCCAATGGACAATGGTGGTACATCCAGCCTACGTGTATTCCAGGCTCTAGTCAAGCTTCTGGTGTTAATACAAAGCATAAACCCCTCTTGAAGACTCCATTAAAGGGTGACATTTATAAGTACAAGAAAATGGTTACTTCCTGGAAAACAGTGTCTGTCTTTTGTGTTTATCCAAAGGCAAAAATAAAACCTCCAACCAATCAAATAGCACATTAAAGACGTTAAAAGAGACTGCAATGATGAAAATTTGCAAAATAACAAGTTTGTCTTATAAAGTGGGATATATACAGTACAGGCCAAAAGTTTGAACACACCTTCTTATTCAATGTGTTTCCTTTATTTTCATAACCATTTACATTGTAGATTATCACTGAAGGCATCAAAACTATGAATGAACACATGTGGAATTATTTACCTGAAAAAAGTGTGAAATAAGTGAAAACATGTCTTATTATCTAGTCTCTTCAAAGTAGCCACCCTTTGCTTTTTTGATTGTGCTGCAAACCCTTGGTGTTCTCTCAATGAGCTTCATGAGGTAGTCACCTGAAATGGTTTTCACTTCACAGGTGTGTCTTGTCAGGGTTAAATAGTGCAATTTCTTATGTTATTAATGGGGTTGGGACCATCAGTTGTGTTGTTCAGAAGTCAGGTTGATACACAGCCAACAGCTCTATTGGACGACTGTTGGAATTCATAGTATGGCAAGAACCAATCAGCTAAGTAAAGAGAACAGAGTAGCCATCATTACTTTAAGAAATAACGGTCAGCCAGTCCGGAAAAGTGCAAAAACTTTGAATGTGTCCCAGAGTGCAGTCGCAAGCACTACAACAAAACTGGCTCACATGAGGACCGCCCCAGGAGAGGAAGACCAAGAGTCACCTCTGCTGCGGAGGATAAGTTCATCTGAGTCACCAACCTCAGAAATCGCAGATTAACAGCAGCTGAGATTAGAGACCAGATGAAACCACACACGAGTTCTAGCAGCAGACACATCTCTAGAACAACTGTTAAGAGGAGACTGCGCGAATCAGGCCTTCGTGATCAAATAGCAGCTAGGAAACCATGCTAGGAGAAGGGCCAAGAAACCAAGAATGGACATTAGACCAGTGGAAATCTGGGCTTTGGTCTGTGACTCCAAGTTTGAGATCTTTGGTTCCAACCACGTGTCTTTGTGCGACGGAGAAAAGGTGACCGGATGTATCTACAGCCTGGTTCCACCGTGCAGCATGGAGGAGAGGTTGATGGTGTGGGGGGCTTTGCTGGTGACACTGTTGGGATTTATTCCAAATGAAGGCATGCTGAACCAGCATGCTACCACAGCTCGCACGGCATGCATCACATCCGTTGTGTTAGTGACCTCATCTATTTTCAACAGGCAAGCCCCAAACACACCTCCAGCTGTGTAAGGCTATTTAACCAAGAAGGAGAGTGATGAGTGCCTCCACAGTCACCGGACCTGAACCCACTCGAGATGTTTGGGGAGAGCTGGACTGCAGAGTGAAGCAAAAGGCCAACAAGTGCTGAGCCTTCTGGGAACTCCTTCAGACTGTTGGAAACCATTCAGTTGACGACCTCAAAGGGTGGCTACTTTGAAGAAACTAGAATATCAGACATGTTTTCAGTTATTTTACACTTTTTTGTTAAGAACATAATTCCATATGTGTTCAGTCATAGTTTTGATGCCTTCAGTGATAATCTACAATGTAAATAGTCATGAAAATAAAGAAAATGCATTGAATGAGAAGGCGTGCGACAAAGCGTAAACAGGAAGCCGGAACGAGCTCCTGGGCAACCGGATGCCAGGACTCTTGGCAGCCATTGGTTTCTTACCTGTCACGATGAAAGTTATGAAATACATATACGTACTGTTTTACTATATCTACTGAATAAGTTAGATGAGTGGAAGTAGAAGATTGGGGATTGGGTGAAGTATATGGGAATGAGACTCACTTGTATGCTTTTTTAAATTCATTTTCTATACTATACTAACTATGATAAATGTATATCGTTGTAGGCTTTAATTCTGTGTTTCTGTACCGAATAGTGTATGTAGACAGATTAATAGTTGTAACTTTGCTTTCACCGTTCTAAAAAAATGAGCGCTGACTTGACTGATTCACTGTTTACAATAATCTGTATCTCAATAAAAATCATTTTGAAAGAAAAAAAATATAAACCCATTTATCACTGACCAATATATTTTACATTGTTGCTGACATGTACTGTATATTGGACTGTTTTTGCTGAAAATCCTGCAATTTTACTTGATTCTTGTTGATTTAACTAATTCCTTATTATTCTCTTTATTCTATTTTTTGTTAGCCCTATACATCTCTGTCACACATTGAAATATTGCGTTTTGGCCAGCGCAATTTACCAAGAATAAAGTTGTGTCTCAAATGTTACTGTTCACTGACTGGACTCTGTTTTTTTTTCCGAATGATTAAATGCTTTGCATTGATCCAACACTTTGACCTGACATCACAATCTTCCTGCTTACACTAACCCTTTATATCTCTAGCATGACCAAAAAGATTACAAGGTGAAGGAACTAAAAGATGAAGCACCATTGAAAAGAAATCCTGAGACCAGATATGGGGCCAAATATGAAACTGATAGGATTGAAAAAGGCCGGTGGCCTAATTGAATGCCACACGATGTTGGGTTTATACAAGCTTTTGTTCAGACTGTACTTTATCTTGTAGTTTCACAATCCTTCAGGCAATGGGTTAAGTGAAAGAAATTTGATTGAGAAAGCCTTAGTGACCATTGTTGACATGCCAACTCTCTTAAAGGCCACCAAACACACATCCACCCCTATATTGTCTGTTGCCTTGTTGAATGTCCTGTGTTGATGCGTGAATGGTAATTCCACCACACCTCAAGCTTCACTGGAATTGCATCTCATAAAACCTGTTTGACATGACATCTGTCATGTGATGAATATGTGAACTTAACACAAAAAGTAGGGAAATTTGTGTTTGGTAGATTTTTCTTTTTTTCTGTGGTAACAATGCTTTTTGGCAATAAATCTTATACCGTTGGAAAGCCTGTTTAGTTCCCTTTCAAATAGTGCCCCATTCTTAAGGAACATGCATTTGTGGGACGAGCAGCAGAGCTGAGTATGTGGGTTGCGCCCGTGACAAATTTGCCAAATCTTCTCTGCCAATGCCAAACAGCTTATTCTGCCATTGACTCGTTTGGTGTTTGGTGGATTGGATGATTGAAATTTGAAGAAACAAGACACATTGGCAATTTAACAATTTATTAATTTCACAAACAGGGGCATCAGTAGTGTGTGGACGAACCATACACAACCACAACAGCCCCGCCACCTCCTCCTCATGTTGGTCACCAGCCTGTGTCAGCACGTGGGGGTACCAGAACCTTAAAACAAGAGTCAATAGCAAAGAAAAACAGTTTGGCACTGACAGACCATTAGGCAAATTTTTCATGGGCGCAACCCACATGCTCAGCTCTGCTGCTCATCCCACAAATGCATGTTCTTTACAAATGCGCACCATTTGAAAAGGAACTAAACAGGCTTTCCCAAGACTTGTTTCCAAAAAGCATTGATGCCACAGAGAACTAATCTACCTAACACATTTCATTAGTTTTTGTACTAAGTTTATTTAAAACGTCTCAAATGATGAACAAATAGTTTTAAATGACGGCATTCCCAGAGAAGCTTGACTTGCTTCTTCACAGCATTGCTTGAAGTCACAAGACAGAAATGTTTAACTTTGGGGAAAGCATTGTTGTACCAATGGCCACAAAGTGCCATACAGTTAGGGAACTTTTACTTTTCTGCTTGAATGCAGCAGCATTTTACTTTCAAAAATGGTTTTAAAGCCTTTTAGGGGATCAAATGCTTAGAATGTTGTGATTGACAACAAAAGGCCACAGTGAAGGGGTTCAAAGATCTACAAGATCATCTAAACACATAGAGGTCTGAAAAATAGTTAATTATATGGTGATAATAAGTGCTTTTAATTAACTTATATTATGACTAAATGTGTTTTATTAGCCGGGCAATATTTCCTGAAAACATCCCAGTATTAGTGACAACTGGTAAAGCATCTGAGTATTTATCGAGACCGGAGGGAATGTCGAACAAACATAGGAAATTACAATAAGACTCAGGTTGCCCTGGAGTACTACCTTCTTAGAAATAAATATCAAGTAGAAGTAGTAGTACTCCCATTTTGGGAAAAATAAAATAATGAGGGAATTTGATGCCCTTTCAGAGGCAACCCATTTAGGAGTTGGAAGTTAAATTTGAGTTATCGTGCTGGATAAACTCTTTCCTCTACAAAAAAGCAAATACAAACAAAACTATAATGTATATTTAAGCTCCTTAAATCAAAACTATATGATGCCAGATGATTTTAGCTGTTGTACTTCTTATCAAAATTGTTGATTGTCGAATAATGACTTCAATGCTTCAGCAGCAACAACCAAAAAACTTCTGGTTTCATAGAAAACATCATGTGTTAAAAATGCAGACAGATCATGTCTGTATACATCACTGCTGTTTGTATGTGTTGTGTGTGTGTGTGTGTGTGTGTGTGTGTGTGTGTGTATAAACTGTATATCTGTAAAACCACTTCTGACTGTTACAACAATGACTCCATTTTAACGACTGCAGGTGCAGAAGTCTGGAAGTGACAACTTTGTGACATCTTTCTGTCAACAGGTGTCCTCCACTGAAGTAGAACAACGTTACAGAAGTCTTCACAAAGAGACAATGTCCAGGTTCCTTTCCTACAGAGATATCAGTGTAGATTCCTTCCATTGCTGTTTCTAATACAGATCATTAACCACCAGACAGTGTACAGAGATCTTATACAGTGTAGCTACCTTCCTTTATTAGTAATAGGGATCATTCATCCACACCATCAGACAGTGTACAGAGATCTCATACCCAGTTATTCAAAAAGTGCAAAACAACTGTATGAGGACAATACCTTCTTTGTGTTCCTGAAATAAGAGCTTAGCAGACTTGGAGTAAACAAATGCAGAAACAATGCCTGTGTGTTCCCACGTGAATACGGTCATCAGTCCACTTTCAACTAAGCTGAATTAAAGCAACTGACACGCAGGAACATTCGAATCCACTCTACAGATTCTTCAGCCTTTCCTGTCAAATACTGAGACACTTTTTCAAATTTGAGTAAAAAGAATTATAATTTGATAGTTTACTGTCAGGATCCTGCTGGGACTGACTGCCTTTGTGCCACTCTTGTGGCCATTTTGTGTATTGTGTTGTGTTTGGTGCTTGTGGCTGTCTTCCATGTGCTCTGTGGCTACCTGTCTGTCATGTGTCTTTGTCTCCGCCCATCCTCTTATATGGTCCTGTCTTGTTAGTTTCCCTAACAAGACACCGCACACACCAGAATGCCAAGCAAACCAATTTCGCCAGTCATCATTAAATGGGCGGTGCAGGAAGCTTGGTGACTGTTTGGGGAGAAATGCAGTGGCAGGTTGTGGCTTGTTTTATTTGTAAGCAAAGTGAACATAGAGAAGAAATCTCCAATGGTGTAGTTTTTTGGGGTTACAGGGGATTGGAAGGTGAGAAACTGACATGATAGGTTCCTTCATTATCAACATAAATGAAATCATAGCAATTCCTTTTGAAATTAATTGACTTTTTTGTTTCATAAATGCTGGTATGATTCAGACCTCAGCTGGTTAATGTCCACAGGTCATTTCACACAATGAGATTTAAAAAAAGGGTCTGACTAAATAAAATTGGCTATTGTGTATCACACATGAATACTTAATTGGGGTCACTGAATCCACAAGAGGCTTAGGTTTCCAATCACACCCAATTCTTTCAACTCCAGGAATGATTAGGGGGAGACTCGTGGGTACCAATAGAAACCAGTGTCATTCAAATATCGTGATATGACAGGTCACAGGACCCCCATTTTTAAAAATAGCCATGCAAGTTTTTCCCTCGGCAAAATCTAGCCCACCTTTAGAGCGTTAAATATCCCATTATTTATTTCTATAATTACAACTTTTATTTCTATCTCTCCAACTGAGCCTGCTACAGCCTCTTAAAGACAAAAATTCGGTCTCACCAACGTCTGAATTTCACTTCAGTTATGTAACATATTTAGTCGAATGAAACCAACATGAAAACAAACAAGCAAAGCAGACTTGACAGACACATCTTCCACTTACTTTCCACATTCGTTTCCACATGCAGAATAACCCTGTTGGTACTTGTGTGTCAAAGAGTTGTCAATTCAGACAAGTTTAATTTGTTTAAACCTGCATTGGCTTCGAGGTGGCGGGTTAAGGCTTCTTGGAAGAGGGCCACAGCTATAAGCAGTTGAGAGGGATTCAGATTTGCACACCAAAGGCTTTAGAAGGTCACAACAGAGGTTCAATTGTCTGATGCTTCTGAGGAGAGTAGGGGATTGAATCAAAGAGTTGGTTTTTTATTTTTTGTGTGGAACTTCTTTCCTTGTTATTTCTATTCTTAAAATTGTGAAAGCGTTTACACATTGTCGGCAGAGGCCGGGGTCAGAGGTCACTGGGTAAAAGGTCATCAGCGATCATCAGCACCGCAGCCTGTCAAATATGATTAGACACACTTCAACTTACACTTGTTGCATTACTTGACGCGGTGTTCTAGAAAGGAAAAAAAAAAAGAAAAGTATTTTTTTTCGCTGAGGCTTGTGTATGATGACGCTGCACATTGTTTGGTTGGTTGGTTGTGTCAGTGAAAGTTAAAGCTTTGTGAAAAAAACAACAACAATGTGCTGGAATAAAAAAGCAGCGCCTCAAACAGGAGGTGGCCTCCATCTGGATTTTAAAACGCCAGTGAAACATTCCTTGCAGAGAAATGTCACAGTTTTTCTTTCATGTTGCCCCGGGTGGTTACTTCACCATTACCTTTTTAATTATTATTATTACAGCTGAGCGGTACGGCTCCAGGGATGGCAATGTCGGACCAGACTGAAATATCCCAGTAACTATTGAATGGATTGTAATTTTGTATGGATGTGACTTTGGGTATCCACAGACTTTTTATGTAGCGTCACTGTAACTGTCGCCGTGGTCCCGCTACACGTCCTGCGATGCCCTGCTACATCCTGCTACGCTCTGCTGTGCCTGGTAATGCCGTGCAGTGTCCTGCTATGCCATGAACTACTGCAAACTACTAGTTTTAGTCACTATTCCATTATCTTTTACTCTGTCTGTTATTGCCACTCTTCATTTCAACCCCAACCACCCGTCAGACACCGCCTACCAAGAGCTTGGGTCTGTCCCAGGTTTCTGCCTAAAAGGAAGTTTTTCCTCGCCACTGTCGCACTGTTACTTGATCTGGGGGGAACTTCTAGAACTGTTGGGTCCTTGTAAATTATAGAGTGTGGTCTAGACCTACTCTATC
>NC_045736.1:11849312-11860842 GCF_008692095.1 Etheostoma spectabile
GTGTCTTGAGATAACTCTTGTTATGAATTGATACTATAAATAAAACTGAATTGAATTAAATTGTATAACCCTGACCTGACCCGAACCACAACATCCCAATTTTTTTCCGGGGGTCGTGTCTTTTCCCATCTCTCTCTGCCCTCTTCATCAGTCTTCTTTTCGTTTGTGTACATGCTTTATGCTATCGTTAGAGAGCATATGAGAGACAGATAACAGGAAATAAGGAGACAGAGAGAGGAGATGAGAAACGACGGGTACTGTGACAAAGGTCCCCAGCCGGAGTTGAATGTTAATTGTTATCTGCTAAAACATCAGCGTGTTCGCATTCCCCGCTGTGCCTAAATACGGCCTGAAGGATCAGCTGGCGTGGTTGTATAACTCAAAGTTTTGCTTGGTTAAAGATTTTGTGTGTTGCGTTTGCCATAGATTGCTTTTAAGACATCAGGTGCACATTTGTAATAAAGACACTTATTTGCAAGACAAAAATAGCATAATAATGATAATAATCCCTACAAAAACATTGGGGCCCGAGCACAAGTGCCAGGGCACATTGTAGTGCAACAGTGGAATGCACTGTGTGAAGGGGAATCCAACAGACTGTGCCTATGGTGTTACCTAACTGTGACAACAGAGTTGATAGGTTTATCATCTGTGACAGATATGGGATGTTTCAATGGAAATACGTGACTGTGTGTGCACAGCACATACAGACCAGGTTATCAAGACCCTGCTGAATAGGCATGAGACAGCAGAGATTAACCAAACAGATGGATAGACATGTCGGCATTGTCCTGCAGCAGCTCCGGTTTCACAGTGGACCAACTGACCAACATTGACGTCCATAAAGGCATGTCGCTAGCAAGCCTCACAAAGTAGCCCACATTTCTTGAGTTTATCCTCTTTGTCCTAGTGTACATTTCTTTGGACTTGCTGAATCCATGGTTACACTGTAAAACCCCATTCAGAGCGTGAACATCTCTCAGCCATGGCATGAGATCCTGTTGGCCAAGTACATTCCAAATACTTTAAAGGAGGAATGACATGTCAGTTTTGTCTACCAGACGTGTTAGTAAAGAGCCAATGGGAAAACTTTAAATCAAGAGGCCAAGTCTGCAACTCTTTACCAGTGACAGAAAACAAGGTCCACGGGAAGGTCACTGGTCTGTTACAAGGCTTCTGTGCTCACTACAATCTCCACATTGGAAGCCCTGAATCTATGACAAAGATGATGATATGTTGATTTAATGATTATTTAAGGCTGGAACAATGAATTATTTTATTACAATGGATCAAATGGCTACTTGAATTTAATGAGGGTCACTCTTTGTCATGATCCACAGAGAACTATTATTCAACTCTGCAGATTTCCTCAGCTGTACGGACCATTTCAGCGTCATTTATCTAATGGAAATTCCCTTGGTTCATTTCCATCGCTCTCATTAGTGTCATTTCATGTGCAGCGAAAAGCTCTAAAAACCTCTTGGACGTTGCCAACCCAGACAGACAAAGTTAGCTGGACCATTAGGTAAATAAAAACCGAGATTCTTCTCTCAGGAGTTGGTGACCAAAGCTGAGCAAAAGGGAGATTCAAGTTTGGATTTACATTCATCAGGTAGACAAAAGCATGACCCCAAAGTAATGTTTATGTTGCTGTGTGTCTGTCCAATATGTAAATTGGCAACTGGTTGCCAACAAGTTTATGATGGGGCAATGAGGCCAATGTCGTGTACAGATTGATTGTCTGGTGCATTTTAAAGGTATGCATTTCTGTCTATGAAGGAGGAAAATGCATTTTTAGTAGCATTCATGTCTGGAAACATATAGCCTATATTAATCATTTGAATACTAAAATGTATCATTTTTTAACTAAAATATTTCTTCCCATACCAACCTTAACTCCTTTATGTTGTAATCTGCATCTCTGTTGCAGATTCAAACATCTCAGGCCGCTAAGAGCAAATCTGCCATCTTAGGTTGTGATCTGATGTACTGTTATGACTCCATGATAAAAGAAGGCCTTTGATGCATTTGTGTTATGCAGGACATCAACCCAGGCTACGCAGAACAGGAAACAAATCTGTTTTTGATAGACCCAAACCCAGGCTCTTGGGAGTGTCCTTATTGCGTCTGCATGTTCAGTTTTTGGCAAAGTTCCGCCCAAGGGTGGATGCCGTAATACGCATCCTGTTGTCGCATTTCGCAGACTGGATTTCTTGTCTTTGTGCATGATCAATACCAGGTTTGAATGGTGTGGTCAAATGAGGTCAGTTTCAGAAAGTACAAGATAAACAGGGTGCCAAAAAATAACAACATTAAGCTGATAATAGTATGTTAATCAGGCTGCAGACTGATAACACATTTTTCGGAAATATGCTTGTTATTATTAGTAGTATTTTGCTTTCTAGTAAAGAGTGGGATGAGAAGATAAATACCAACGGGCCTTCCTCAAGTGGTCACATGAGGCAGGCTCCAAAAGGGAGTTCATCCTTCATCACAACTTGAAACCTATTGGTGACGTCACAGATACTGCGTCCATATTTTATACAGTCTGGGATCGATACCAGTCCAATGTCCCTACAGTACATATGAGGTTCCAGCCAGTAGCTGGATAGCTTAGCGTAGCTTAGCATTAAAACTGGAAACAGGGAAACAGCTGCTCTGGCTCTGTTCAATGGAAATAAAATCCACTTACTAGCACTTGTAAAGATCACTGGTTACTGTACCCCTAAGATATTGGCTTTGTTCAATTTGTACAATTCAGTTTTCGCACAGATTAAACAAAGAAGATATAACATGTTAATTGGTGAGCTTTAGAGGTGCTTGTAGGTGGATTGTGTTACAACCCTCTTTCCAGTCTTTGTGCTAAGTCAAACTAGCCGGTTACTGGCTGTAGCTTTATATAAACCATACAGATGGAACTCTGCAATAATGGGAATAACATGTCAAAAGAAGTTCTTTCTTTCATAAAGAAATAAAAAAATAAAATTCCATACTCTACCCATTGTGATTATTTTTTCATATATCACCTAACCCTTTGCGGTTTAACCACCACCCGTGTCAGTGCCCTACCTCGTAACACATACCAGACCATGAAAAAACATTTGTTTCTTGAAATCACCATATGAGTATTTCACTTTTGGGTTTGACACTGACCACGTCAGTCAGGCAAATAAAAAAATGCAAACTCGGTCTTTCTCTTATTTTATGCAAAGGTTTTTTTAATAATGAAAACCATGCCTGTCAGTTACAAACAATTAATTTCTCATGCACTAATAAGCTGAGGTGTCATAGGCTATGGGAGGAGGCACTTCCAGTGTCAATTCCAGGTGTTGTTGCCAATCTTGTTTAAGGCACATAAACACCCATTTCAGCATACATCCCAAATTAAAACCTCTACTGGGATATCTAGAACTTTATTCAAGTTTGAATATTTTACAAGGTAAACAGGTGTTTTACAGGTGTGGCTCACTGATTTGACACCAGGTACACACAGATCATTAATTGGAAACTGTGAGCTCCTACTGCACTCCCAGCTACTTGAGAGCAAGAAGCAACACAAAGGCTGGTGATAGACACTGACTCGTGAGAATCACAAAGCAGGGGAGCCTACGTGCACGAGGGCACAGCCCAAGTCTCGGCCTTTCATTCACAACAGGAGAATTTGAGCTGCAAGTAATGGACTCAGGTGACAAATATCCCAGGGTTTCATTAAAAGGGCTGTCCGGGGCATGGGAGGTCAATGTACCAGCCTGCAGCTTGGGGAGCCACCCCTTTATATTTAATGGGGCTATAATTCATATGTTTTTTCATACAAAAATAAAATGACATGTCATGTGAAAGTGTCAACTCTGAAGTAGGCTTTGTTGCGCTAGCATCTTTCCGCTCATTGTTGGATTTTTTTAGACCCCGACTTTACTGTTTGGATTCAGTCTCAGCGCTCTCAAAGCGCTGTCTTAACCCTTGGGTTGTCTTCCCGTCCACATGAAAAAAAAAAGGTGTCGGTCACTTTTTTTCAACGTTATTATCGCTTTTTCCGACATTTTTGTCACTTTTTCAAAGTTGAGGGTGCATTTTTTCATGTTTTTGCCAAGGTTTTTTGACATTTTTAATGTTGACATTTTCAACGCTTATTTTTAACCCAGTTTTTGTGCAAAAAAAAGAAAAGAACTGAAAACGGGTCAAATTTGACCCAAGGACAACATGAGGGTTAAACCGCAGCAGGCAGCTGCTTTCAGTAAAAATAAGCCCTAAAAACCCTCTGTACGGCAGCTGCCCAGGACAAAACGGCACAAAAATTCAGCAACAAGCTTGTGAATATCATTTCTAAATGAAAAAAAATGACACACAGCTACAAAAATATTATATTGTGCTTTCACAAATAGTCCAACATTTTGGAAATAGACTTATTTGCTTTCTTGCAGATAGCATAACAACTTGAAACAGGGTATCATCTAACTTGGCTTTGTCCCAAAGTAAACCTCACGCCTACAAATTCGATATAAATAGTTAATTAGTGAGCTTCACGGGTACTGGCAGTGGGTTTTATTACCTTCGGACACAGCCAGGCTAGCTGTTTGACCAGTTTCCTATGCTAAGCTAAAGTGGCTGCTGTCTGTAGCTTTTACATTACAAACACAGAGGTACAGATCTTTTTAATCTAACTCTTGGCAAGAAAGTGAATGAAGGTCAAACCATTCCTTTAATCAGTGAGCTTGAGTGATGCTGGTAGCAGAAGTGTTTTGCTTATCCCCTTGTGGGATTAATAAAGTATAATAAACCCTCCTGTTGTCTTCGGGTCAAATTTGACCCCTTTCCAAAAAGTTTTTATATCAGAAATTTGGGTTTCTTTCAAACAAATTTAAAAAAAAAGGAACGTGGATGGTTCCCAACAACACTCCTCACAAGTGAAATAAATGATCAGTTCACTACTTTCATTGAATTTGTATGTTTTTAGACAATATTATAGCATTTGGAGAGAAAAAAAATTGGCAAAAGATGACAAAATGTCAATAAAGTGACTAAAATGTGAAAAGATGCAGAAAAAGTAACAAAAATGTAAAAAAAAAGTGACTAAAATGTGAACAAATGTCAAATTAATTGACAAAAAGGGGAAAAGATGTTGAAAAAGTAACAGAAATGTCAAAAAAGTGACAAAACTGTAAACAAATGTCAAATAAAGGGACAAAGAGTGAAAAGATGTAGAAATGGTAACAAAAATGTCAAAGAAAGTGACTAAAATTGGAACAAGTGTCAAATTGAGTGACAGAAATATGAAAAGATGTCAAAAAAGTGACAGATGTAACAAAAAATAACTTTAAAAATTTGGGGAAAAACCAACACAAAATTCAAAAGGCTCAGGAAAAGTCAACAATCTTTGAAAAAGTGACAATCATCGGGGAGGGGGAAACCAACAAAAGGGTTGAAAAAGACGACTGTGACCTTGATAAAAAGGTTTTTCATTTTAAATTTCCAGGTCGTCTGGGAGACAACACCGGGCTGAAACCCTTCACCGCTCGCATCTCCAAGACCTTCTGTGGCTGCAGGCCGGGAAGCGTACGGCTGGAAGAGGATTCCTCCGTAAACAGGGAAAAGCCATTCTCCATGCCGTTCCAGAGTGTAGAACAGTTTCCAGAATGTCATGCGCGGGCTTTGTCAAAACGAGACACAACTTGGACTCCTTGCGGCTGGCATCCTGAGCGTTTGATTTAGTGCACAATACTATCCTTCAGAACATTTACCCAAGTCTTTGTTCCAGCAAAATGTCTGTTATTGTTTTCACTGGGCTTTCAAAGGATTTGCATGTTAAAACCAAACATAAATAAACTGTTCCATAATGTGTCATTTTTTGGCCCTGATGTCCCTACGCCGCAGCCGCTGTCGTATGAACGCAGGCGTTCTTCCTGTTTAAACCTCATGATTATTTTCATACCATTCCAATGTTTCAACCATCACCTGTAACAAAAGGCATGTGCATCATCTGTGCAGCGATGATGTCAATCGTGCATTGGGTGCAGGAAGAGGAGAAGGACAGAAGTGCATTTTTTGATTTCAGTACCGCATCATGAATTTGCTGTGCATGTTTAATAAAATCCACACAGTATATTTACATTTTGGCAAATTAAGGTAATTTGAAAAATGTAGTTTGTTTACTATTAGCCTAGTGCAAATGACTATAATGGAGGAAATGTATAAGTGAGAATGATGAAGTAAATCCTGTTTCTAAGTCTTTCTTAGAGGCATTTTGTTGATAATAAAATCAGTACAGTCTGCGTGTGTCTCACACTCGACCTTTTCCGCAGTGTTTCCCTGCCATTGTTTTCCCAAGGTTTCAAAGGCAGAAGATAAAATATGAAGGGGAATAAATTTGGACCTATTCGACCGGTTGCCCTCCCTCGTCTCAGAGCTTTCATGCGCTGTGCAAACACATGCATTTCCCATAATTATTTTCTTAATTTTCTTTTACATCCACTCGGACCGGAGACCTCCCCTCAATCCCAAACAAAAGGCACTGCGTAGTTTGCATTTTTGAACATTTGTTTTTTCAAGCCTTTTGGTAACAAACACCAGATCACAGCAGAGGGGTTGAATGGAGGGCAGACATGTCATAGCACCAACAGGCTGAAAGATCATTAGATCACACATGGATGTTTCCATAACTCATTGTTAGAAGGCTGAGAACTGACGGCGAGCGGACAGCCCTGCTGGAGAGCGACAAGGGTTGGGCTATGTAACACAACAATCAGAAAAAAATACAATTTTATTAAGCCATGATATTCCACATACATCTTGTAGCAGTCTGTCTCTCCTTCCCTTATCTTCCTCCACATATTCCCCAAACCACATCTACATTCTGCCTCCATCCAACCTGCCTTCGGACTTTCCCTCCTTTCCACGTCACCCGACTGCCACGCCCATCCACACACCTGTTCCCACCACACTAATCAGCTCCGCCTCCTCCTCACCTGCATCTCATTCCTTCTCTCATCCTCCATTCTCTCCACACATATACTGGTCCACGTCCTTTGTCGGTTCATCACTGTTGCAATGGGGTTTCCTCCAGCCGTGACATGTCTTTAAAATAAAGTGTGACGATCAAAAGTTCTTAAAACTAAAACGAACTAACCAGCCAAGAAGCATAGCAAGTTGTTGCCTTCACAGGGATGCTTCTGTCACAACACACAAGTTGCCTTTCGGACAACTCGGAACTTGAAAAATTCAGATTCCTATTAGAAAAAAAGTACAACGGAATGCCATTCAAAGTTGTTCTACTTGTTCCTACTTGTAAATTTGATTCAAATCCATCTACGCCGACTTTATGTAGTAGGAGTTGTCTGACGTCACACAACAATATCAGCAACCATGGATGTGCATATTGTAAATGGTAAATGTTCAACTAAAAGGCAACGCAAACTAATATTTGCCTGTATTTGAATAAGACAATGTTTATTGAATACATTTCCAAGCATAAACGTGTCGTGAAATAAATTGCCAAAGAAACATCAGTTTGTCATGGTCAGCCATGTTTTTTATTCATGTTTGGCGTTGTGCCCCTGGAATGTTTGGAGGTAAGAAGTTGTAAATTTCCAATGGGAAATTCTCTGACACTAGCTTAGTTTCCATCTACTTGTCAATCAAATTATCTGAAGTTCGGTAAAAAAAAAACTAATGCGAATAAAGCTGGTGAAAGCGGGTTTCCATCCAAAGGCTTTAAAGCAAATAAAAACCTGTGGTAATGAAATCACATGCTGTTTTGCGATCAACTGGTACATCAAATGGATTTTAGACATTTTAAGGTGTTTCCATTCATTTTCGCACCGAATCGCACAACATTCAAGCAAACGTTTGCGAATAAAGTTTTTCTAAAATGGATCGCGCCGTCTACCAACACATGATCAACATGGGACAAGTTGTAATAGTTAAGTTGTAGACTTAATCACTGGTACACTCTAATTTATAAGGCTATGCTTGGTCTGCTTCCCCCATACCTTCAAACCTACATCATAAAGAAAGGTACAGGAAGATATTGTCTTCGTTCTGATGACTCATCACTGTTATCTGTCCCTCAAGTCCGGACTGAATTAGGAAAAGGGGCGTTTAAGTACGCGGCCCCCTATGCTCGGAATCAGCTGCAAATTGTCCTGAATCTTCAGGAGATGGTTTCACTGGCTGCTTTTAAAGTACTTTTAAATGACATGGAGGCTGAACACACTGGCTGGAGATGTTGTGATTGATTATTCTGACGATCCTTGTTATTCACTAGTGTTGAAATTTAGATATTTTATGACCTTGTTACTCACTATTTATTAACAGCATAAAGTGTTTTATGTTTTATGTTCATGATATATGTTATTTGTTATATGTCTGCAACCTTGTTGTTTGTGCTGCTGCTCATCTTGGCAAGGACACTCTTGGAAAAGAGATTTTTAATCTCAATGAGTTTTTCTTTCTGGTTAAATAAAGGTAAAATAAAATAAATAGTGCTTATGTGCCAGCTGATAACGACATATCAAGCTATAATAAGAAAACAACGACGCTATCAACACATCGCTATGACGATGCCGGTGCAACTTGCCTTTTATTTTCCGTCCGCTGCAAGACAACTCTTATAGAAGACATGTCTCGCTGTTTGAGCGCCTTCTGTTGACTCCGGAGGAAGTCCCACGGCTTGTCCTGACCTTTGTCGGCCATTTCCTTCACGAGTTCAAATAATAACGTTTCCATCAGCGTTTATCGCATACGCCGTGTATCGATCAAGATAAATTCCGATGAGGCTGAACGTATTCCCCTTGAGTCGATATTCATGAAATTCCATCGAATTTTACTGTTTCCATAAGGCATCTTTCATTCAATATCACTTAATTTGCATAAAAACATGTGGATGGAAACATAGCTTCTGACACAGCATTAGGAATGACCTCTGGGAGACTGAGTTGGGGGGGGGGCTTTTGCGTGTGACTTCAGACAGCAGCAGTCATTTTGAAGAGGGATGGGTTCGCATGGAATGGCTGTTTGTTTGATTTCCCAACAAGTCAAAGTCTAGGTTTAAGTCCAGTTTAGGTTTAGCTAATCTTTGGAGTTCCATGGATTCCAAACTCCACTTTAATCGGCACAACGCAGCACGTAGATGCAAATAACAGTGTGCTGAGTTTTTTTTAAAAATTGTAATTGTATTGTAATGCATATGTACTTTCTTCATTTTACCCCAGGGTTGTTGGCTAACCCTGACCTTAGGTAGGCTCGGCCGTTGATACGTGTCTATACAGCAATTAAACTAGCATTGTATATTTAAACTCTGACTACATAGAAATCTGACTGTAGTAACAGTCTAAGATCATAAGATATGGTCTTGTTTTATGTTCCAAGTGTACGGATTGAACTGGGAAAGAAAGCTTTAATGTGTGTGGCTCCCCTCATTTGGAATAACCTTCAAAAGAACGTAAAATTAAGACTGAGTAAGACACTCCATCTAATTTTATAGCTTTCATTTGCACAATAGTGAATAAATTGGTTGGTACTTGTCTGCGCGTAGGGAATGATCATTTTTGTGTCATTATTCTCATTTTCATTGAAATGTATTAAAGATAAAAAATGGGATAGGATACGATCTGTAGGCCAGGACATCTCTGCAGCACCACCAGTACTTAATTCAGAATGGTTTGACACATATTTTGCCTTTAACAAATAGCCCCCCCGTGATTTGGTTATTGCACTCGTCCATGTTGCGATTTTGCTAAAATTGCGGTCAACTGTGCATCCCTAATTTCTCCCACGTGATTATTGTTCTTGTCATTGTCTTTATTGAATAAGGGTTAACTGAAAAATAAAATAAAAACTTTTAAATAAAGCATAGTTTAATAAGTTGTAACTAACCAATTTGTAAATAGTTATGATTTCCATTTATTGCTTTTGCAAACTTGTATTGTATCTTAATTTGGGTCATAAGCCTAAATGCTATTTTTTACTCCACATTCATTTGACAGCTGCAGTAACTAACTTTGCAGACTAAAATTTCCAATACAACATCTACGATCATTTCATAAACTTTTAAGTAGAGCTGCACGACATGAGGGAAACATGCGATAACGTTGAATATCACAATAACGACCTTACTTGTACAGATATTGAACAGAAATAGAACTATACTCAGTTCTGCATTTCTGCTGCTTTCAGTATTCGGCTAAAATACAACAAATTGCTTCTTGGAATTTAAAACAAATACAATTATTTCCAACAAATTAAAGATTAAATTGAATATAAAAGGCACCACTTTTGAAGAATGACAGTTACATTTGAAAGTGCAGTTTTCTACAGATATTTTCTTTCTGTTATGGTGCAGGAAGGAGGACCCAAATGCAGAGCAGTAGGAGAGAATAAAAGCAGAGTTTATTGCAGTTAACAGTCCAACCAACACAGGGAACAAAACCAAATCCAAGAATCCACAATCCAAAACGGGGGAGGCGATGGCAAGGCAGGGTAAACGTCACGAGAAAAACAGGAACAAGCAGTCACAGTCGGGAAGGCAGGAGAAAAACAAACATACCACATGAACTGGCAATGCTGACAGGTCACAGGACACAGCAAACAGCAACAAAAACTAGAATGATCCAACAAGAGACAAAGAACACTGGGGTTAAATACAGGAGGTAATGGGTAACGGGGAACAGGTGACATCGGTGAATCACATTAGGTGGGCTGGACAATCACAAACAAAGTGAAGCTAGACAAGCCTAGACACAACAAGACAGGAAGCTGACTATCAAAATAACAGGAAGTAAACAAACAGACACTTACCGGGAATCACAAGCAGAACCACACAGGACTGGGGAAAAAACAGACAAAACACAGGGAAGCCAAACGGGAAAATACCCCCAACAAAACCCCAAACCACACGTACCCCCCCCCCCCCAAAGACAGATCCCAGATGTCAAAAACAAAAACCCCAAAAGGAACAAAAAACACGAGCGGAAGACACTGGAAAACAGGGGCCAAGGGACGGAAACCAAGGGCAGAAGAACCTGGGGACAGAGGCAAACCTTAGCACTGGGGACAGGACACAGGGGAGCATGGACAAAGGACCCGAGCAAGGAGGGAAACTAACGAGGGAGCGAGAAAGGGACTGAGGAAAAAGGAGCGAGAGAGGGACCAAGGAGGAGGGAATGAGAGAGGGATGGGACAAAGGACCAGACAAGAAAGAGCTAATAGCGGGTACAAGGAAGTTCAGAACAGACTGGAAAAAGGTGGCGAGCGAGGACCAGAGAGAAAGCCAAGAGGACGAGGGTAGGGACACAGGAGAAGCGGCGGCACGGAGAGAAAAAGGCACAGAGAGCATGACAGACACAGGGAACACAAGACGCACCTAGAAAGAGAGACAGTGACAGAGAGCGGGAGACAAACAAACAGAACAAAGCGAGAGAGACACAAAGGACAAGACAGACGGACACCGGGAACGAAAAAGACAGGGGAAAAGACACCAGGACGGAGAGCAAAACCGATGGGGAGAAACAGAGAGACAACCAACAGAAAGAGAGAG
>NC_045736.1:11860867-11876948 GCF_008692095.1 Etheostoma spectabile
AGTAGGGAAATTTTGGTTTGGTCGATTTTTCTTTTTTTCTGTGGTCACAATGCTTTTGCAATAATCTATACGTTGGAAAGCCTGTTTAGTTCCCTTTCAAATAGGGCCCATTAAAGGAACATGCATTTGTGGGACGAGCAGCAAGCTGAGTATGTGGGTTGCGCCAGTGAACAAATTTGCAAATATCTTGCCAATGCCAAACAGCTTTTCGGCCATTGACTCGTTAGGTTTGGTGGGATTGGATGATTGAAATTGAAGAAGAAACCAAGACACATTGGCAATTTAACAATTTATTAATTCACAAACAGGGGCATCAGTAGTGTGTGGGACGAACCATACACAACAACAACAGCCAGCCGGCACTACTCTATTTGGTCACCAGCGTTGTCGCACGTGGGGGTCAGAACCTTAAAACAAGGAGTCAATAGCCAAGAAAACAGTTTGGCACTGACAGACCATTAGCAAATTTTAATGGGCGGAAACCCAATGCTCAGCATGTGCTCATCCCCAAAGGAATGTCTACAAGGCGCACCATTTGAAAAGGACACTAACAGGATTCCCAGACTTGTTTCAAAAAGCATTGATGCCACAGAGAACTACTCTACCTAAAAACATTCTAGTTTTTGTACTAAAGTTTAGTTAAAACCGTCTCAAATGATGAACAAATAGCTTTAAATGACGATTCCCGAAGCTGACTTGCTTCTCAAGCCTTGCTTGAAGGTCACAAGGGGAAAAAAACAGAAATGGTTAATTTGGGGAAAGCATTTGTACAAGGCCACAAAGTGCCATACGTTAGGGATTTTAATTTTCGCTTGGAAGCAGCAGCATGTTACTTTCAAAAATGGTTTTTTTTTTTAAAGCCTTTTCGGGGATTCAATGCTTAGAATGGTGTGAGTGACAACAAAAGGCCAAGGGATGAAGGGGTTTCAAAGATCTACAAGATCATTAAAAACTAAGGTCTGAAAATCGTTAATTATAGGGTGACCTTAATTAAGTGCTTTTAATTACTTATATTAGGACCTAAATGTTTGTTTTATTAGAGGGGCAATATTTCCTGAAAAACATCCCAGTATTAGTGACAAATGGTTAAAGCATTGGAGTATTTATAGAGGACCGGAGGGACGTCGAACAACAGGAATTACAATTAAGACTCAGGTTGCCTGGAGTAATACCTTCTTGAAATAAAAATATCAAGTAGAAGTAGTAGTACTCACTTTGGGAAAATAAAATAATTAGGGAATTGATGCCTTTCAGAGGAACAATTAGGAGTTGGAAGTTAAATTTGAGTTATCGTGCTGGATAAACTCTTCCTCTACAAAAAAGCAAATACAAACAAAACTATAATGTCTATTTAAGCTAAATTAAATCAAAACTATATGATGCCAGAGAGTTGTAGCTGTTGTACTTCTTATCAAAATTGGTTGATTGTCGAGAATGACTTCAATGCTTCAGCAGCAACACAAAAACCTTCTGTTTCATAGAAAACATCATGTGTTAAAATGCGACAGATCCTGTCTGTATACATCACTGCTGTTGATGTGTGTGTGTGTGTGTGGTGTGTGTGTGTGTGTGGTGGTAAACTGTAGAGCTGTAAAAACCACTTCGACTGTTTTAACAAACAATGACTCCTTTTTAACGGACATGCAGGTGCAGTAGTCTGGAAGAGTGACAACTTTGTGACATCTTCTGTCAACAGGTGTCCTCCACGAAGTGAACACGTTAAAGAAGTCTTCACAAAGAGGACAATGTCCAGGTCTTTCCTACCAGAGATATCCGTGTAGATGTCTCATTGCTGTTCTAATACAAGATCATAAACCACCAGACAGTGTACAGAGATCTTATACAGTGTAGCTACAGTCCGTTATTGAGTTAATAGGATCATTCTTGTTATCCACACATCAGACAGTGTCAGCGGAATCTATACCCAGTTCTTCAAAAAGTGCAAAAACAACTGTATGAGACAATACCTTCTGTTGGGTTCCGGAAATCAGGCTTACAGATTGGAGTAAACAAATGCAGAAAGAAACAATGCCTGTGTGTTCCCACCTGTGAATCGGTATCAGTCCACTTTCAACTAAGACTGAATTTAAAGCAAACTTGCACCCGCAGGAACATTCGAATCCACTCTACAGATCTTCAGACGTCCCTGTCAAAACGGAGACACCTTTCAAATGAGTAAAAACGACGTATAATTTGCTAGGTACTGTCAGGCTCCTGCTGGGACGAATGCCTTTGTGCCATCTTGTGGCCATTTTGTGTATTGTGTTGTGTTTGGTGATTGTAGGCTGTCTTCCATGTGTATTGTGGCTACCGTTTCTTGTAATGTGTCTTGGGTTCTCCGCCCATCCTCTTAATGGTCCTGTCTTGTTAGTTTCCCTAACAAGACACCGCACACCAGCATGCCAAGCAAACCACTTTCGCCATCATCATTAAATGGGCGGTTGCAGGCGCTGGTGACTGTTTGGGGAGAAATGCAGTGGCAGGTGGTGGCTTGTTTATTGAAGCAAGGTGAAAAAGAGAAGAAAATCTCCAATGGTGTAGTTTTTTTGGGGTACAGGGGATGGAAGGTGAGAAAACTGACATGATAGGTTCCTTCATTATAACATACATGAAATCCGAGCAATTTCCTTTGACATAATGACTTTTTTGTTTCAAAAGGCTGGTTATGATTCAGCCCTCAGCTGGTTTCATGTCCACAGGTCATTTCACACAATGAGATTTAAAAAAAAGGGTTGACGAATAAAATGGACTATTGTGTACACACCTGAAACTACCTGGGTCACTGAATCCACAAGAGGCTTAGGTTTCCAATCACACCAATTCTTTCAACTCAGGAATGCTAGGGGAGATCGTGATGGTACCAATAGAAACCAGTGTATTCAAATAGCGTGATAGAAGGTGTAACAGGACCCCATTTTTAAAAATAGCCAATGCAAGTTTTTCCATCGGCAAAATCTAGCCACCTTTAGAGCGTTAAATACCCATTATTCATTTCTATAATTACAAATTTTATTTCTATCGCCCAACTGAGCCGGGCTACAGCCCTTAAAGACAAAAATCGGTCTCACCAACCGTCCTGAATTTCACTTCAGTTATGTAACATATTTAGTAGAAGGAAACCAACATGAAAACAAACCAGCAAAGCAGAATTGAAAGGAAACATCTTCAACTTACTTTCCACATTCGTTTTCACAGGCAGAAGTAACCCTGTTGGACTGTTGTGTCAAAGAGTTTAAATTCAGACAAGTTTAATTTTTTGTAAACCTGCACTGGCTTCGGAGGTGGCGGGGTTAAGGCTCTTGAGAAGAGGGCCAAGCTATAAGCAGTGAGAGGGATTCAGAGTTGCCACCGAAAGGCTTAGAAGGTCACACAGAGGTTCAATTGTCGAGGCTTCTGAGGAGATTGGGGATGAATCAAAGAGTTTGGTTTTATTTTTGTGGGAACTTACTTTCCGTGTTTTTCTATTCTTAAAATGTGGAAAGCGTTTACACATGTCGGCAGAGGGACCGGGGCAGAGGTCATGGGAACAGGTATCAGCGAGCATCAAGCACCGCAGCCTGTCAAATATGATTAGAACACTTCAACACACTTGTTGCTGAATGACGCGGTGTTCAGAAAGGAAAAAAAAAAAAAAGAAAGTATTTTTTTTCGCTGAGCTGTGTATGATGACGCTGCCAATGTTTGGTTGGTTGGTTGTGTCAGTGAAAGTAAAGTTTTGAAAAAAACACAAACAATGTGCTGGAATAAAAACGCAGCGCCTCAAACGGAGGTGGCTCCATCGGATTTTAAAACGACCAGTGAAACATTACTTGCAGAGAAGTCACAGTTTTTCTTCATGTTGACAGGGGTGTTACTTCACCAGTACCTTTTATATATTATTACAGCTGAGCGGTACGCTCCAGGGATGGGCAATGTGGACAAGACTGAAAATCCCCGTAATATGAATGGATGTGTAATTTTGTAGGATGTGACTTGGGTAGACAGACTTTTTAATCGTAGCGCACTGTAAACTGTCGCCGTGGTCCCGATACACGGCCTGCGAAGCCCTGCTAAATCCGCTCGCTCTGCTGTGCCTGGTAATGCCGATGCAGTGTCATGCTTAATGCCATTATGAATACTGCAAAAAAAAAACTACCCTTTTTTAAGTGTTAGCAAATTCATTATCTTTACTCTGTCTGTTATTGCCACTCTTCATTTAAACCCCACACCACCCGTCAGTCCCGGACACTGGCCTCCAAGAGCTTGGGTCTGTCCCAGGTTGCCCTAAAAGGAGTTTTTCTCGCCACTGTCGCACTGTTTACTTGATCGGGGGGAAACTTTCCTAGAAACGTTGGGTCCTTGTTAAATTATAGAGTTTGGTCTGACCTACTCTATCGTAAAGTTGTCTTGAGATAACTTGTTCTGTACATTGAACTATAAATAAACACTGAATGGAATTAAATTGTATAACCTGACCGACCCGAACCAAAAAATCCCAATTTTTTCCGGTGGGGGTCGTGCTTTCCAACTCTCTTGCACCTCTTCATCAAGTCTTCTTTCGTTTGTGTAATGCTTTATGCACGTTAGAGAGCAATAGAGAAAAGATAAAAGGAATAAGGAGACAGAGAGAGAGAGAGAATAACGCGGGCTTACGTGCACAAAGGTCCCCAGCCGGAGTTGAAGTAATTGTTATCTGCTAAAACATCAGCGTGTTCGCATTCCCGCTGTGCCAAATAACGGCTGAAGGATCAGCGGCGTGTTGTATAATCCGCAAAAGTTTTGCTTGGTTAACGATTTTGTGTTGCGTTTGCCAAGATGCTGTTTAAGAAATCAGGTGCACATTGTAATAACAGACAACTATTTGTAAGAGACAAAAATAGATCAGAATAATGATAATAATCCCTACAAAACCATTGGGGCCGAGCACAGTGCCGGGCACATTGTAGTGCAACAGTGGAATGCACTTGGTGAAGGGGGATCCAAAACAGACCTGTTGGCTATGGTGTACCTAAACTGTGCACTACAGAGTTGATCGGGGTGATCATCGTGTGAAGATATATGGGATGTTCATGGAAATACAGTGACTGTGTGGCCAGCACTAAGACCCGGTTATCAAGACCTGTGAATAGGCATGAGACAGCAGGATTAACCAAACAGATGGATAGACATGTCGGCATGGTCCTGCAGCAGCCGGTTTCACGTGGACAAAATGACCAACATTGACGTCCCATAAGGCATGTCGCTAGCAAGATCACAAAGTAGCCCACACATTTCTGAGTTATCTCTTGTCAGTGTAAGTTCTTTGGACTTGCTGAGAATCCATGGTTACACTGTAAAACCCCATTCAGGGGAGGCGTGGTAAATCTCTCAGCCAATGGCATGAGGATCTGTTGGCAAGTACATTCCAATACTTTGAAATGGAGGAATGACATGTTCAGTTTTGTCTACCAGAGTGTAGTAAGAGCAATGGTGAAAACCAATTTACATTCAAGAGGCCAAGTCTGCAACTCTTAACCCGGACAGAAACACAAGGTCAACGGGGAAGGTCACTGGGTCTGTTACAAGGCTTCGTGCCACTACAACTCCACATTGGAAGGCCTGAATCTATGACAAAAGATGATGATATGTGATTATGAATTTAAGGTGGAACAATGAATTATTTTGTACAATGGACACAATGCTACTTGAATTTTAATGAGGGTCCCTCTTTGTCATGATACACAGAAGAAACTATTTCAACCTCTGCAGATTGCCTCAGCTGTACGGACCATGTTCAGCGTCATTTATCTAATGGAAATCCGGTCATTTCCTCGCTCTCATAGTGTCATTTATGTGCAGCGAACAGCTCTAAAAACCTCTGGACGTTGCCAACCCAGACAGATCAAGTTAGCTGGACATAGGTAAAGAAAAAACCGAGATTCTTCTCTAGGATGTTGGTGACCAAGCTGAGCCAAAGGGACGATTCAAGTGGATTTACATTCATCAGGTAGACACAAAGCATGACCCAAAAGTACTAGTTTATGTTGCGTGTGGTCTGTCCAAGTAGTGTAAAATTGGCACCTGGTTGCCAACAGTTGTGATGGGGCATTGAGGCAATGTCGTGTCAGAGGATGTCTGGTGCATTTAAAGGTTATGCATTTCTGGTCTATGAAGGAGGAAAAGCATTTAGTAGGCAGTCATGTCTGAAACATATAGCTATATAATCATTTGAATACTAAAATGTAGCATTTTAACTAAAATATTTTTCACCTACCAACCTTAAAACCCTTTATGTTGAATCTGCATCTCTGTTGCAGATGTCAAACATCTCAGGCCGCTAAGAGCAAATCGGCATCTAGGTTGTGATGATAGGTACGGTTATGACTCCATGATTTAAAAGAAGGCATTTATGCATTTGTGTTAGGCAGGAGACATCAACCCAGGCTACGCACGGAACAGGAAACAATTGTTTGATAGACCCAAACCCAGGCTCTTGGAGAGTCGGTCCTTATGCGTTGCATGTTCAGTTTTGCAAAGTTCCGCCCAAGGGTGGATCGTAATAGCCCGTGTTGCATTCGCAACTGATTGTCTTGGTCTTTGTGCTATGATCAATACCAGGTTTGATGCGGTGGTCAAATGAGGTCAGTTTCAGAAAGTACAAGATAAACAGGGGTGCAAAAAATAACAAAAGCGATAAGGTTGATAATAGTAGTTAATCAGGCTTGCCGACTGATAACACATTTTCGGAAATGATGTTGATTATTATTAGTCGTATTTTGCTTGTAGTAAAGCGTGGAGTGAGAAGATAAAAATACCACCGGGCCTCCTCAGTGGTCACATGAGGCAGGCTCCAAAAGGGAGTTATTCTATACACTTGAAACTATTGGTGACGTCACAGATACTGCGTCAATTTTTACAGTTGGGATCGATACCAGTCCAATGTCCCACAGTACATAGGGTTCAGCCGTAGTCGCGGTAGCTTAGGTAGCTTAGCATTAAAACTTGAAACAGAGGAAACAGCGCTCTGGCTCTGTTCAATGGAAATAAAATCCACTTACTAGGCACTTGTAAAGATACAGCTGGTTACTGTACCCTAAGATATTGGCTTTGGTCAACATTGGTACAGTGCAGTTTTCGCACAGATTAAACAAAGAAGATCTACATGTTAGTTGGTGAGCTTTAGAGGTGCTTGTAGGGGATTGTGTTACAACCCTCTTGTCCCGTCTTTGTGCATAAGTCAAACTAGCAGGTTACTTGGCTGTGCTATATAAACCTACAGAGGAATCGTGCATAAATGGGATAAAATAAATGTCAAAAGAAGTTCTTCTTCATAAGAAATAACAAAATAAAATTCCTACTCTACCCCTTGTGGATTATTTTTATATATCACCTAACCTTTCGGTTTAACACCACCGTGTCAGTGCCCTACCTCGTAACACAATACCAGACCATGAAAAAACATTGTTTCTGAAACCATATGAGTTATTTCACTTTGGGTTTGAACTGCCAGTCAGTAGGCAAATACAAAAAAGGCCAAACTGGTTCTTTCTTTATTTTAGCAAAGGTTTTTTTATCAATGGAAAACCATGCCGGTCAGGTACACAATTAATTTCATGCTAATAAGTGAGGTCATAGGCTATGGGAGGAGGGGACCCTCCGTGTCAATTCCAGGTGTTGTTGGCCAATCTTGTTTAAGGGCACATGAAACACCATTCACATAATCCCAAATGAACAACCTCTACTGGCGAATCTAGAACTTTTATTCAAGTTTGAATTTTACAAGGTAAACAGGTGTTGTACAGGGGTGGCCACTATTGCCCAGGTACACACAGATCATAATTGGAAAATGTGAGCTCTACTGCACTCCCAGCTCCTGAGAGCAAAGAAGCAACACCAACGGCTGGGTGATAGACACGGACTCGTGAGAATCACAAAGCAGGGGCAGCCTACGTGCACGTAGGGGCACAGCCCAAGTCTCGGCCTTTCATTCCACAGGAGAATTAGAGCTGAAAGTAATGGATCAGGTGACAAATATCCCAGGGTTCTTAAAAGGGGCCTGTCCGGGGCATGGTGAGGTAAGTACCAGCCTGCGCTTGGGGGGAGGGGCCACCCTTTATTTTACTGGGGGATAATTCATATGTTTTTATACAAAAATAAAAATGAATGTCATGTGAAAGTGTCAACTCTGAAGACGGCTTTGTTGCGCTAGCATCTTTCCGCTCATGGTTGGATTTTTTAGACCCCGACTGTTATACGTTTGGACTTCAGTCTCAGCGGCTCTCAAAGCGCTTCTGTTGAACTTGGGTGTCTTTCCCGTCCACATGAAAAAAAAAACGGTTGTTCGCGTCACTTTTTTCAAACGTATATCGCTATTTTCCGACATTTTTGTTCACTTTTCAAAGTTGAGGGTGTTTTTTCATGTTGTTTGCAAGGTTTTTTGAATTTTAATCGGTTGAATTTTTCAACGCTTATTTTTCAACCAGTTTTTGTGCAAAAAACAAAGAAAAGCACTGAAAACGGGTCAATTTGACCCAAGGAAAAACAGAGGGTTAAACCGCACAGGCAGCGCATTTCAGTAAAAATAAGCCCTATAAAACCCCTTACGGCAGCTGCCCAGACAAACACGGCACAAAAATTTCAGACCAAGCTGTGATAATCATTTCTAACATGAAAAAAAAATGAACACACGCTAAAAAATTATATTGTGCTTTACCAAATAGTCCCACATTTTGGAAATAGATATATTGGCTTTCTTGCAGATAGGAATAACAACTTGAAAAAGGGTATATCTACACTTGGCTTTGTCCCAAGTAAACCTCCGCACCAAAGTTCGATATCACTAAGTTAGAATAGTGGCTTCAGGGAGTATGGCAGTGGGTTATGATCTTCGGACACAGCCAGGCTAGCTGTTTGACAGTTGCCTATGACTAGCTAAAGTCCGGCTGCTGTCTGTAGTTTACATTACAAACACCAGAGGTACAGATCTTGTTTAATCTAACTCTTGGCAAAGAAAGGGAAATGAAGGTCAAACCCTCCTTTCATCAGGAGCTTGGATTGATGATGGTAGCAGAAGTGTTTTGCTATCCCTTGGGGTTAATAAAGTATAATAAACCCTCCTGTGTGCTTGGGTCAAAATTTGACCCCCTTCCAAAAGTTTTATATACAGAAATTGGGTTTCTTTCAACAAAGTTAAAAAAAAAGGACGGGGATGGTTCCCCAACAAACACTCCTCAAGTGAAATAAATGATCAGTTTCACACTTTAATTGAAGTTGTAGTTTTTGGACATATATAGCCTTTGGAGGAGAAAAAAATTGGCAAAATGAATGAAAACGACTAAAGTGGAAGTCAAATTAAAGGACCAAAAGTGAAAAAGATGCAGATAAAAGGTAACAAAAATGTAAAAAAAAAGTGAACTTAAAAGTAAACAATGTCAAATTAATTGCAAGTAACAAAAGGGGAAAAAGATGTTGAAAAAGTAACAGAAATGTCCAAACAGTGACAAAACGGTAAACAAATGTCCAAGAAAAGGGACAAGAAGTGAAAAGATTGTAGAACACAATGGTAACAAAATGTCAAAGAAAGTGACTAAAAATGGAACAAGGTCAAATTGAAGTGACAGAATATGAAAAAGACTGCAAAACAGTGACAGATTAACAAAAATAACTTTAAAAAATTGGGGAGAAAAACCAACACAAAATTCAAAGGCTCGGAACAAGTCAAACAAGTCTTTGAAAAAAGTGGACAAATCGGGGAGGGGGGAAAACCAACAAAAAGGGTGTGAAAAAGACGAACGTGACCTTGAAAAAAGGTTTTCATTTTAAATTTTCAGGTCGTCTGGGAGACAAACACCGGGCTGAAAACCTTCAACGCAGATCTCCAAGACCTTTGGTGGCTGCGAGGCGGGAAGCGTACGGCGGGAAGGAGCGATCTCCCGGTAAAACAGGGAAAAAGTCCATGCTCCATGCGTTCCAGAGGGTAGAACAGTTTTCAGAATATGTCATGCGCGGGTTGTCAAAACGGCCACAACTGGACTCCGTGCGGCTGGCCCTGAAGCGTTTGATTTAGTGCAAATACTATCCTTCAGAACATTTACCCAAGTCTTTGTTCCAGCAAAATGTATGTTATTTTTCATGGGCTTTCAAAGATGTGGCTGTTAAAACAAAATAAATAAACTGTTCCATGAAGTCTGTCATTTTTGCCGCTGAGTCCCTACGCCGCAGACGCTTCGTTATGAACGCAGGGTTCTCCTGTTAAACCTCATGATTATTAATACATACCAATGTTTCAACATCACCTGTAACGAAAGGGCAGTGCATCAATACTGTGCAGCGATGAGTCAATACGTGCATTGGGGGCAGGAAAGAGAGAAGGACAGAAGGCCATTTTTTGATTCAGTACCGCATCCAGAATTTGTGTGCTGTTTAATAAATCCACACCGTATATTTACATTTGGCAAATTACAGGTAATTGAACCCAAAAAGTTAGTTGTTACAGTAGCCCTAGTGCACATGACTATAATGGAGGAAATGTATAAGTGAGAATGATGAAGTACAACTGTCGTAAGCTTTCTTAAGGCATTTTGTTGATAAAAAATCAGTACAGTCTGCGTGGGTGTACACATCGACCTTTTGCAGTGTTTCACTGCATTGTTTTACCCAAGGGTCAAGGCAGAAGATAAAAATGAGGGGAATAATTTGGCCTATTCGAGCCGGTTGCCTCCCCGTCCAGGCTTTCATGCGCTGTGCAAATCATGCATTTTACCATAATATTTTCTAATTTCTTTTACATCAATCGGAGGGACCTCCCTCAATCCCAAACAAAAGAGCACTGCGTAGGTTGCATTTTTGAACATTGTTTTTTCACAGCTTTTGGTACACAACACCAGATCACAGAGAGGGGTGAAGGAGGCAGACATGTCATAGCACCAACAGGCTGAAAGGATCATTAGAGCCAAAATGGTGTTTCGAAACCCATTGTTGAGGTGAGAAACTGACGGCGAGGGACAGCCCGGGGAGGAGCGGACAAGGGTGGTGGCTTGGACACAAACAATCAGAACAAAAACACATTTTTATTAAGCCATTATTCCTCACTTCATCTTGTAGCACAGCTGTCTCCCTTCCTGATCTTTCTCCACATATTCCCAAAACCACATCTATCTGCCTCCATCCAACCTGCCTGGGACGTTTCCTCCTTTCCACGTAACCCGATCGCAACGCCCATACCACCACACGTGACCACAATAACTCAAGCTCCAGCTCCAATCATCACATCGGCATTCATTCTTCTCTCATCATCCTCATTCCTCCACAACATGATAGGTCCACGTCTTTGTCGGTCATCACTGTTGCATGGGGTTCCTCCAGCCAGTGACATGTCTTAAAAATAAGGTGTGACGATCAAAAGATTCTTAAACTAAAAGAACTAACCGCAAGGAGCATAGAAAGTGTTGCCTTCACAAGGGATGTCTGTCACAAACACACAAGTGCTTTCGACAATCGGAACTGAAAAAATCCGATTCCTATAGAAAAAAAGTACACGGAGCCATTCAACTGTTCTACTGTTCTACTTGTAAATTTGGTTCAAAATCAATCTACGCGAACTGTATGTAGTAGAGTTGATTGAGTCACACAAACAATATCAGCAACCATGGTGTGCATATTGTAAATGGTAATGTTCAACTAAAAGGCAACGAACTAATAATTTGCTGTATTTCGATATAGACAATGTTTTTTTTTTTTTTTTTTTTATTATTGAATACATTTCCGAAGAAAAAACGTGTCGTGAATAAATGCAAAGAAACAGCGTTTTCTGGTCAGCAGTTTTTTATGTCTGGCGTTGTGCCCCGGAATGTTGGAGGTAAGAAGTTGTAAATTCACATGGGAAATGCCTTGACACTAGCTAGTTTCCATTACTTGTCAATCAATTATCGAAGTTCGGTTAAAAAAAAAAATAAGGCGAATAAAGCATGGTGAAGCGGGGTTCCATCCAAAGGTTAAAGCAAATAAAAACCGGTGTAATGAATCACATGCGTTTTGCGATCAACTGTCATCAAATGGAATTTTAGCATGTTTAAGTGTGTTTCCATTCATTTTCGCACCATGCCCCAACATTCAACGCAAACGTTTGCGGAATAAAGTTTTTCTAAAATGGATCGCGCCGTCTACCACACAGATCCACATGGACAAGTTGTATAGTTTTCTAGTTAAGTTGTAGAACTTAATCACTGGTACACTCTAATGTATATAGGGCATGCTGGCGCTTCCCATACTTCAACCTACACATAATAGAAGTCAGGAAGGACGATATTGTCTCGTTCTGACTGACTCATCACTGTTATTCGTCCCTCAAGTCCGGATTTGAATTAGGAAAAGGGCGTTGAAGTACGCGGCCACCCTATGCTCGGAAAGCGCAAATTTCTGAATCTTCAGGAGATGGTTTCACTGGCTGCTTTAAAGTACATTTTACATGACAGGAGGCTGAACACAACGGGCTGGAGATGTGTGATTGATTATTGCACACGATCCTGTGTTAATTCACTATGTGGAAATTAGATATTTTATGACCTTGTTACTCACTATTTTATAACAGCAAAAGTGTTTTATGTTTTATGTTCATGATATATGTTTTGTATAGTCTGCAAACCTTGTTGTTGTGTGGCTATCATTGGCAAGGACACTCTTGGAAAGAGATATTTTAATTCAATGAGTTTTCTCTTCTGGTTAATATAAGGTAAAATAAAATAAATAGTGCTTTGTGCCAGCTGAACACGATATCAAGCTATAAAAGAAAACAACGACGCCTATTCAAACACAAGTCGCGATGAACAGGATGCGGTTGAAATTGCTTCTTTTATTTTACGTCAGGCAAGACACAACCTCTTAGTAGAGAAATGTCTCGCTGTTGGCGTTCTGTGACTACCGGAGGAAGTCCCAGGCTGGGTCCTACCTTTGTCGGCATTTCTTCCACGAGTTCAATAATAACGTTTCCATCAGCGTTTAATCGCAGATACGCCGTGTATCGATCAAGATAATCCGCAGAGGTGACACGTATTCCCCTGCAGTCGATATCTGAAATCCATCGAATTATTATGTTCCCATAAGGCATCTTTCATCAAATCACTTAATTGTCATAAAGAACTGTGGGATTGGAAAACTAAGCTTCTGACACAGCATTAGGAATGATCTGGGAGAGACTGAGTGGGGGGGGGGCTTTGCGTGTGACTTCAGACAGCACGCAGTCCATTTGAGACGGGAGGGTTTCGCGGATGGCTGTTTGTTGAGTTCCAACCAGTTCAAAAGTCTAGGTTAAGTCCAGTTTGGTGTTAGCTAATCTTTGGGTTCATGGATTCCAACACCCCCCCCCTCCACTTACTCGGCACAACGCGCACGTAGATGCAAATACAGTGTGCGAGTTTTTTTAAAAATGTAATTGTAGTTAATGCATAGACTTTCTTCATTTTACCCCAGGGTTTGGCTAACCCTGACTTAGGTAGGCTCGGCTGGGTCGTTGATACGTGTCTATCCAGCAATAAACTAGCATTGTATATTTAACTCTGACTACTAGAAATCTGGACTGTAGTAAACAGTCTTAAGAATATAACGATAGGTCTTGTTTTATGTTCCAAGTGTACGGATGAACGGTAAAGGAAAGCTTTAATGTGTGTGTTGCCTTAAACCTCATTGGACATAACCTCAACAAGAACGTCAAATTAAGACGTGAGTAAGACACTCCATTATTTTATAGCTTCATTGCACAATGTGAATAAATGGTGGTACTTGTCTGCGCGTAGGGAATGAGCATTTTTGTGCAATTATTTACATTTCATTGAAAGTATTAAAGCTAAAAAATGGGGATAGATACGATCTGTAGTCCCAGGACCATCCTGCAGCCCACCCAGTACTCTAATTCAGAATGTTGACAATATTTTGCTTTAACAAAAGCCCCCTCCGTGATTGGTTATTGCACTCGTCCATGTTGGATTTTGCTAAAATTGCGGTCAATGTGCATCCCTAATTTCCCCACGTGATTAGTTGTCTCTGTCTTGCGTTATGAATACAGGGTTTAATGAAAATAAAATAAAACTTTAAATAAACGCATAAGTGTAATAATGGTTGTAATAACCAAAATTTGGTAAATAGTTATGATTTCATTTAGTGCTTTGCAAAAATTGATTGTAATCTGAATTTGGGGTATAGCTAAATGCTATTTTTTACCTCACATCATTTGACAGCTGCAGTAATTACTTGCAGACTAAAATTTCCCAATACAACATACTACGATCATTTCAAAACTTTTAAGTAGCGCTGCACGGACATGGAGGGAAACATGCGAGTAACTGTTGAAATCACAATGAACGACCTACTTGTACAGCTATGGCACAGAAATAGATATACTAACAGTTCGCATTTCTGCTGCTTCAGTATTCGGCTAAATACAACAAATTGCTTCTTGGAATTTAAAAACAAATACCATATTCCAACAAAATTAAAGATATAAATGAATATAAAAAGGACCACTTTTGAACGAGGACAGTTACATTTGAAAGTGCGTTTCTACAGATATTTCTGTTCTGTTATGGTGCACGGAAGGAGGACCCAAGATGAGCCAGTAGAGAGGGAGAACTAAAGCATGGGTTATTCAGTTAACAAAAGACAAAACCAAACACACGGAACAAAACCAAAATCCAAGATCCCAATCCAAAAGGGGGAGAAGGCGGATGGCAATGGAGGGTAAAGTCCCGCAGGAAAAACACGGAACAAGCAGTCACAGGGGCAGGTAAGGCAGAGAAAAGCAAAACATACCACATGAATGGCAATGCATGACGACGGTCACAGGACGACAGCAAACAGGACAACAAAACTAGAATGATCACACAAGAGACAAAGGAAACACTGGGTTAACTAGGAGTAATGAGGGAACGGGGAACAGGTGAGACATCAGGTGGAATAAATTAGGTTGGGGGCGGACAATCAGACAACCACAAGGTTGAACGCTAGACAAGCCTAGACACAACAAGACAGGGAAGGGATATCAAAATAAACAGGAAGTAGACAAATCAGCCAGTACGGAATCACAAGACAGAACACACGGGACGGAATGGGGAGGAAAACAGACACAGAACACGGGAAGCCAAACCGGGGAAAATAACCCCCAACAAAACCCCAAACCAAACAGTACCACCCCCCCCCAAAAGGACAGATCCTCAGAATGTCAAAAAACAAAAACACCAAAAGGAACAAAAAACACCGGGGCGGAAAGACAACTGGAAACGAGGGGGGCCAAGGCAGGGGAAACCAAGGAGAAGCGGACCACTGGGGACAGAGGCAAACTTGCGACGGGGACAAGGACACAGGGGAGCTGGACAAAGGAGTCCCGGCAAGAGGAACTAACGAGGGAGCGCGGGAGGGAAAGGGACTGAGGAAACAAGGAGCAGAGGAGAGGAGGACAGGAGGCGAGGGAAGGAGCAGAGGGATGGGACAAGGACAGACAAAGAAAAGGCATAATAGGGTTGGACATAGGTGAGTTCAGAACAAGGACTGGAGAAAGGGGCGACGCTAGGGACCAGAGAGAAAGCAAAGGAGGGAGAAGGGAGGGCAAACACAAGGAGTGAGGAGCTGAGCGGGGGCACGGAGAGGAAAAAGGCACAGAGAGCATGACAGACACAGGGAGGAGAACCAGAGAGCACCTAGAAAGCGAGAGAGACGTGACGAGAGATGGGGAAGACAAACAAACAGAACAAAGCGTGCGAGAGGACACAAAAGGAACACAGACGGACCCCGGGACGGAATAAGCAAGGGGGAAAAAAGACCCAGGACGGAGAGCAAAACGGATGGGTGGAAACAGAGAGAAAACAACAGAAAGAGGAGAGAGAGAGACAGACAGAGTCAACACAACAGAGCGAGGAGAGTTAAGCGAGAAGACAGACAGAAACAAGGGCGCAACAGAGGACAGCAAGCAAGTCGGAGACAGGGTGAGGAACAACAGCGACGGGATGGGAGGAGAGGGGACAAAGAAAAAGGAGCCGAAAAGGAACTAGAGGTAGGCACAGAGAGGGAGAGCCAGAGAGAGACGGGGAGACAGAGAGAGACAGACCCAGAGAGAGAGACAGAGCCACAGACAGAG
>NC_045736.1:11876958-11877052 GCF_008692095.1 Etheostoma spectabile
AGAGTAGGACACAGAGACACAGAGAGTGAGAGAGACACACACCGAAAGAGAGCGAGATACACACAAACAAGCAGAGGGAGAGAAAGGGACAGAG
>NC_045736.1:11879254-11879382 GCF_008692095.1 Etheostoma spectabile
ACATAGGCACAGGGACAATCACTGGGATGGAGACACGAACAGGTACAGAGACAGGGACAGGAACAGACACAGTGATGGGGACAAACACAGAAACAGGGACAGACACAAGACCAGGGAGACTGGGAGAA
>NC_045736.1:11879467-11882815 GCF_008692095.1 Etheostoma spectabile
TGGAACCGGGACCAGGGTGACCCCGGGAGCCAGTGCCTAGAAAGGGCGAAGGCCCAGATACCGATTGGGGGTCGGGGGTGCCGACCGCCGACCGAGGGCCAAAAACGTTGGCCGTCGGCCGGAGGGCAGGACACCGAGCGCCAGCCGGGGGTCAGAAGTGCTGGTTCCTCTGGTCAGGCTGGTTGGGTGGTGCTGTGTCGTCGTTGGTGGAGCCGGTCGGCACCGTGCAGTGGTCAGGGGAGCAGTCGGCTGGTCAGGTGGGCCGGTACACGGATACCCGGTCAGGGTTCAGGGTGAGCCAGTCGGCTGTCATTGGGGGGCTGGTCGCCTGTAGGTTCAGTGATCAGCGGTGGCATCTGGTTCTAGGGGGCGTCTCTGTCTCGTGGTAGAGGGCGCGTTCTGGCTTCGGCTCTTGGTCAGGGGGGACGTTCGCTATGGTTGGGTCGCGGAGGGGGGGCCGGTGGTCTGGGTCAGGGGGGCACGGTCGTATGACGTGTCGCTCTGGCTGGGTCGGGGGGCCGGTCGCCGGTCTGGGTCAGGGGGCCGGTCGGCCGTTCTGGGTCAGGGGCCGGTCGCCGTCTGGTCAGGGGGGCCGGTCGCCGGTCCTGGGTCAGAGGGGCCGTCGGTCCGGTTCTGGGACTTCTCCCAGGGAGGACTGGCAGTGGACTCCCTGGGAACTTGTCTTTGAGGGCGCCGGCTGAGAGTCCGTGGTGGTCCCAGAGGACTGTTCATTGCATATCTCTGGGCTCCGTCTCAACAGCGCCGCTGGGGATCCGTATCATTGGCGGGAGCCGGCGGCTGGGGTCCCCTCGTTGTCGCGGGAGCCGCGCTGGGGGTCCGCCTCGTTGTCGGCGGGAGCCGGCGGCTGGGGTCCGCCTCGTCAGCGGCGGGAACCGGCGGCTGGGTCCCCTCGTCAGCGGCGGGACCGGCGGCTGGGTCCGCCTCGTCTGCGGCGGGAACCGGCGGCTGGGGGTCCGCTCGTGGTGGGAGCTGGCTGGAGAGCCATGGTGGTCCCAGGGAGGACTGTCCAGTGCAACTCCCTGGGAGCAGTATGTGGTTGCGCCCTGGGGAAGCTGGGCACCAGCTGGGGGTCCACGTCGGCGGCAGTTGGCGGCTGGGGGTTCGTGTCGGCGGGCACTGGCTCGCTGGGGAATCAGGGAGGCCTGCAGGATCGCCTCCAGTCGTAGACCTCGCGGTAGTCGCACCACGCTTGGGACCCTCACGGTCCACGGCTGGCCTGCCACGGCGTTCCGCATGAGGGCACAAGTGGTCAGTTGGCGCCCCACGTCTGCAGTTTGCCCACTCCAACAAAAACGACTGGGCCGATTCCCGCGGCGTAGAACCGTCCAGCGTTCCCCAATGTCCGCTGGGCCCATGCTGCGCTCTGCTGGGTCCATGACTGTTGGATCATTCTTTTATGGTGCAGGAAGGAGGACCCAATGCAGAGCAGTAGGAGAGACCTAAAGCAGAGTTATTGCAGTTAACAGTCCAACCAAACACAGGAACAAAACCAAATCCAGAATCCACATCCAAAACGGGGGAAGGCGATGCAAGGCAGGGTAAACGAACGAGGAAAACTCACGGGGAAAACAGGAACAGCAGTCACAGTCGGCAGGAAGGCAGGAGAAAGACAAACAACATACCACATGAACTGGCAATGCTGACAGGTCACAGGACGACAGCAAACAGGCACAAACTAGAATGATCCAACAAGAGACAAAGGAAACACTGGGGTTAATACAGAGGTATGAGGTAACGGGGAACAGGTGAGACATCAGTGAATCACATTAGGGTGGGCTGGACAATCAGACAAACAAGTGACTAGACAAGCCTAGACACACCAAGACAGGAAGCTGACTTGCAAAATAACAGGAAGTAGAACAACACACTTACCGGGAATCACAAGACAGAGAACCACACAGGACTGGGAGAAAACAGACAAGAACAACGTAGAGAGGTCCAAACTGAAATAACCCACATAAACCCAAACCACAACACTTTCAATTTAAACAACTCAAAGTGTCTAATGCGATATGTTGCAGCCTTTAGGCATATGGTTTTTGCACCAGTTGATTTTGCAATGACGATAAAAAAACAATATATTATGCAGCCCTACTTTTACAACAAAATGTTTAGATGTCTGAAAGAGGAGAATCTTATGAGCTATGGAAAAGGACACATGGGCCTGTGTTTTCTTAGCTTTTATTAAAATAAAATGTATAGTTATGTGCCCCAGCTAAACAACTGAATTACATACAGATCATTTCATGAATAGGAAAATAAGACAAGTCAATAAGATCCATAAACACACAAGCCTCCCTTGAGAAACAACCCAACTCATAGAGAAGTTAAAATTTGTTCATATTCCACAAGCTTCAGCAATACAATTTTGCATTCAAGTAAACACATCAGAAATAATAATTCAATTATCAGAATCTTAAAGGAATTTCCCTGTTTTTCATTGCTTTCAATGTACAGTATTTACACATAAGGAGACATAACAGCGGACAACAAAGTAGAACAAATAAAAGTAAATAACAGACAGGACTATTACATACACAAGTATGTGAAAAATAGGTGTATATGACACTCATCATAAGATAAAATGTTATACACCAGTAAAGTGCTACTGTATGTTGTATACAGTACAAATAGTGCAAATACATAAATACTGAATGGAATGGATGATTATGTGCATTACGTGCAATAGTGTAACACTAACAGGCGCCATTATGCTGCATAGTAGCTAATACTTTTGTATAATTTGATACTATAAGTAGATTTAGTTGATGATACAGTACTTGTACTTATGAGAGTGGATGTATGGTCCTGAGTGTATGGATTCCATATCAACTTGAACAAAGATAATGCACCTTCTATCACCCCATAGTCACCAAAGGAAATACTGGAGCAATTTTCCCAAGCCACATATCTCTCAAACATTCTGACTCTAAAATACTAAAATAGCATTTTTTAGATGGATCAAAGCAGAAGAAAATAACTTTGTTCGAGACCTGTTTCTGTCACAGCAGCAGACTCATGCGAGATTCGGCAAGATGCGTCAAACTAACGTTCGTGAATCGAATAGATCACTTAAAAAAAAAAAAAGTTTAATTAAAGCAAGAATTGAATATGGGTGTTTGGTTTATGGATCTGCAGCCAAGTCAGTCTTGTCTGGATTATATCATTCAAGCCAAGGCACTGAGAACATGTACAGGAGCTGTACATATTCTCTCTGTTTGCTAATACAGCAACTTCAGGCTAACTACTGGGTCAACTTGATGGGTCAAAGGTGTGATCACCCAGTTAAAATAACAATTCTGGCAAGCTGGGGGAGAGAGAGAGAGA
>NC_045736.1:11882825-11892511 GCF_008692095.1 Etheostoma spectabile
GAGAGAGAGAGAGGTGGCAAGACTTCCAAGTTTGGGATGGACAGGGGAGACATTGGCACAGGAAATGTCTCTACCTGACATGAACTTCTGTCCAGGAGTACTGTGGCCATGCGGCAACTGGAGGTACCAAAGACTGATTTAGAGACAAGTCAGAAAATCCTGAATCAGATTTGGTGTATGAATTCCAGTGCCACATAGAAAGATATCGCATCTATTAAGTTTTACTGATGGATCATGAAACAAGTGCTACAAGAGCAGCTTTGGTGGTCCGGAGGTGGAATGCCCTAGCTTGTAAGAGAAGCTCAAACTTCTTAAGTGTGTTCACAGTGGAATTATATGTAATCCTGCTGGCAGTGGGATGGACTGAGCAGATTCAGGACTATAAAGTGTTAATATGTAGTGACTCTGTGTCAGCTATCAATAGTATTGGGAAAGGGTCATCAAAGACTCAACAGGACCTTGTATATAATTTTCTTCTGGCAATTAGAGATGTAAAAAGGGGTAGAAATATCATTCATATGGGCAACATGTAGGTATTGCAACACATGAAAAGGTTGATAAGTTGGCCAAGGAAGCTGCTCAAAAGGAAACCAGAGATGTCAAGTTAAATCTATCCAAGGGGGAGGGTAAAAGTATTGTATGGCAGGTAACAATTTTTTAATGGTTACAGCTCTGGGAGCAAGAAAACAAAGGGAGGCACCTATTATCTATATCTATTAAGGTACAAGGAAGTAGAGCTTATTATTTCTAGAATGAGAATTGGTCTCATGTTTAAGAACAGCACTTTATTTATTTTCTGCAAAAACACCAGAGTGGCTTGTGTTCATGTCAGGAACCTGAGACAGTGCCCCAGGTTTTGATTTCTAGTAGAAATTAGGACCACCAAAGACAAGAGTTAATCAGAAAATTGCGTGAAATTGCTTTGGAAAAGTATTTCAGAAATAGGGTCACGCAGGAGAGGAAAACGTTGATTTGTCATTTTTTTTTAAAGACACTGGACTGTATAACAGGATATAGTGCACTATGGTGCTAGTTCCGTAGATGGCAGCAATGCAACTATGGATGCCTGCTGCCGTAAAAGCCCAAAGAAGAAAAACAATAAGAAGGGAAAGAAGAAGAAGAAGAAGAAGACTTTGGGCGTTTCTCAATATGTGTTCTTCTATGGACTTGTGTCCTTGTGTCCTTGTGAAACGTCATGTTTGGTGGCCAAAGTACTGACCCAACAGTTAAAATCCCCGGATGTGATCTCGACACGCCCTTTTACCGAGGATACATCGGATGGTAATTGTGGAACTTGGCCGGGCAGGTATCCCAGCATTCATTCGTGTAAAGCGCTTATGGTTTCCGGTACACATATTTCACAATTTACGTCTATTATTAAATCATAATTCATTTTTAAGATGTTTAAGGCGAGAAATCAGCGGTGTGTTTTGAATATAGGCGTTCAACGAAAATTGATGGTGATTAAAAAAGCCTTCGGAGTTTGAAAGCTCCGCAAACCCCGGCGGGCTAGCAAGCTCGCCCCGGGAATGACTCTCGCGAGCCGGTCAGTCAGTCAGCTCACAGACCCCTCTGGCCCCACGTCTAGACAGACCCTCTGGCCCCACATTTAGACAGACCCCTGCAGCAAACCAGGTCCACAATTGTAAGATATTTTAAACAATTTTTTCCCGTTCATATATATATTCTGTCCTCCTCATCCTGGCTCTCCTCCCTCGCAGGATCCTCTTTCGCCTCTCGGTAACGTATACAGATGGCAGTGACTAACTTTACCCAGTCCATCTATAATTTTAATGCCTATTTTAACGTTTCTTTTCTGCTTTCAATTAAAATTGAATCCCGACAAAGTTAAGGATTTTTTCCCCGCCGTTGTGTCGGTATTTATATAGTTATTGCCCGTGATACTTAATAGCACTTTAATGAACCTGGAAGACTAAACAACAAAACAACAAGCGGTGTGAAGGGTACCGTCCTTGCTTTATTATGAATACACACATCAAAGCTAACTATAAAGTGGCAAGCGCCCTCTTTGCTGGGGTGTTGCGCAATAACAGGAAGAACGCTTCGTCTCAAAACTGTCAACAGCGTTTTGTGTGCTACTGAACTTGCGAGTTCAGTCTTCCAGGTACAGCTAGCAAGTACGGTCTCCCCAAGAACACAAGTCCGTTCTTTGCTTACTTGGTATTGAGAAACGTCTTCTTCTCGTAATGCGTAATATGGCTCGTTTTCCCCTTGGTCTGATCTACTTTTTACAGTATAAAGCGTTCTTGCGCTCTCATTGGCTGAATAGGAGGATGGGACTCCAGCGCGGACACACCCCGCCTAAAAATTGCGTCACCCATAATATATGAGCCGTAACCCGGCTTTCCAGAGAGACTTCTCTAAAGCCGGCCAAAGCGGTACTTCTTCAGCAGCCTAACGCCAACATCCTGGAAGACTTTACACACCGTGAAGCTGCTGGAGCTGTAAAATAAAAACAAAAACAAATAAAACGACGCGGGAGAGAATAATTGAAGCCAAAGAGACAGCCACACGGAAGACTTGAAGCCTTTCTCTTTAAGAAAAAAAAACACACACACCCAAGTGCAGTTTGAAGTAATTTCAACGGAGCAAAAAACTCCAAGATGACTGACTACTGAGCGGAACCCACTGGGGGACCCCGAGGAGGAACTTCTTCCATCGCCGTCAACTTTAACAACAGAAAAAGACAAAGAAAAAGACGAATATTTACGTTGCAGCCATGGACTCCGGAAAGGTAATTATGTACTATGACTAGCTACAAGAAGCTTTTATATCCGGTTAAACCTGTTTTGTGTCTTTTTCCCAGTGTTGTCAGTGAAAAACCGGCACGTTCGGTGAGTTCATTTTTTTTTTACCCATGAGGCACGTACTTCCACATGGGTCATGACGAAGAGTCATGATGCAGCTAGCTAATATTTATGATATATTGCGTCACTATTACCCCTGTAGTTTTAACGGAGTTTTACGTGTGCTTTTTAGTTGGTTTAAAGTACTTTTGGCACTTGAGTGTAGTCCAGTAACGTGTCTGCACTCATTTTTACCTTAATTCGCTTTATCACATATCACTTTTCTTTAATAAGCATACATAAGCTAACAGAGACCGATACATGTGAGCTCTCGTTTCCTTCACGTCAAAGTGAGTAGCTAGGTTAGCTAACGTTAGGGGTAACTTTAGCAATTCCAAATTTTGCTGCACAATTAATTGTCTCAGAAACTATTTCAATTAACAATGCAATTGTCATTTTTAGTAAAAAATAGCCTATATATTTCACAGCCTACGAAGTAGCTAAATGAAATGAAGCCTCTTTGTTATCATAAAACATTGTATATTTTTCTTTTATTATAAAAAAAAAAAAATGAAAACAGAACAACAAAAAACAAAGCATTAATCAAAAACAGTAAAACAGAACGGCGTTTTAAATTTATCTGGCTTTACACGAATACAGCCTAGGATGTTTCGAGTTGCTATGGCAACAAATGAAAGCTGCCACGAGCATAGCTTGGCGTAACAGTCCGACCAATAATCACTTATATAATTACAATTTGGCACATCAAAGCTTAACAAAATCCACAGTTACCATCAATAGTCTTACCCCTTGTCAACACTGTGTATAATGACAATAAAGGCATTCTATTCTATTCTATTCTATTCACTGACAACAGAAAAAGGAAATACTCAAGGAATGTACAAGTAAAGCTACATTGTTCCAGAGGAAGGTCGCTTCCACGACTGGCTAAGTTACTTAAATGAAAGTTATATTATTGAACTTCTTGACAGTTTTCTGTCAATCGACTAACCAATTAACTATTTCCGCCTTGTCTTTTGCTTAGGGTAAGTTGGTTAAACAAAACAACACATTTTAAAACACCATCTTAGCCTCTGAGAACTTGTGATGGGCAATGAATTAGGACTAAATGATTCATTACAAAAATGATTCAAACCGATCTGTTGCAGCCCTAAACTCAATGTATCAAAGACACATAAGTAGAGTATGTAGGAACATTTTTAATACTTCTCGTATTACAATACAGTATCCTTTTGCTATTCTTGATATGAACAATAACTACCCTAATCTATACCTCATCTCAGTTGTAAATTGTGATGCTCGTTGTTCAGAAAGTAAACTGATCTGCCGTTTGTTAACGCCGTACTGTGGTCCCTGTTACATACACCGACAGTACATGCACATGCACAGTGAAGCACGTAGGCCAAAAACCTCCCCTCTCCTACTTGGTCATTAGTGTTACACCAGTTCGACCCAGTGGAGGAGCATAAAGGAGGCCAGTCTGACATTGTGGTCAGAAATTGTTGTTGTTTTATCCCCTCGTGTTATTTTTCACCATGCACGCTGTGCTTTCCTGGACCTTCAGCTGGACGGGGTTTGTTGTGGACGTGATGGGAACGGTTCTCTCTGTTCCCACTTTCCACTATGACACCAACACAGCAGATTTCCAGAGAGAGTGAAACTCTACCGAGGGAATACACGCTGTTGCCAACCCTGGGGGTGTATAAAGCCTTGACCCGTTCCTTCCCAGGCTGTTCGCTTCACTCCCTCTTTTGTGTTTTGCTGCTTCCAGCAGTGTAGAGCAGTTTTTTGCGAGTCTGTAGTCGAACAGCAGTTCAACACAGGCTAATTAACGTCTCGTGATCAGGATTTTTTTTACCTGGCATGTACACGTGTTGTGCCAAGTTGTGTGCAGATGGAGTCACGTACACGGGAACTTCAGCGAGTGACTAAAAGTTTACACAACACATACTGTAGGAAATGGTGTATTTACAGTTTGATATTAAGCGCATTGGCATAGAGTCAGGAAAGTGTTAATGTTAATTGTTTAAAATTGTGAAGCCACCCTAGGCACATAATGTTCCAGTAAGTCGTATGCTGTTGATTTCACGCAGTAGGCTCGGTCCAGGGTTATGGACGAAGCATTCGTTTCAGGTAGACGTACACAATATTTTAGTTTATTTTTCCTCTTAATTTTCATTATTTAATTATCCTTCTTTAAGCTGTATTCTGAGCTGTATTATAATGCAGTTGTATTTCCCCTAATCGCACAGCTTCTCCATCAAAAGACGGCATGTTAATGACTTCACATTGTTGGTCATATAAGAGCCTCATTCGCAACAACAGTACGCTTTGTTTGGGCCTAAAAAGGCTCCTTAATGCTCTTAGTTTCTTCAATAAACAATGAGAATGGTAATTAAGGCCAAGCATACAGTTGACCAGCTCTGTTTTGAATGAAACTGCCACTACACATTTTATTCCTGACAGACATGACAGCGCAGGTATTTTGATTGGGAGCCCAGAGCCAACATCCAGCCTCCCATTGTACAGACTTAATTGCACAAGCTTAATTCCTCTCCATCCATGGCCTTTCAGCCATCTGCCAACTCCGGCCTTCCTTAAGACAGTACAGTAGATTTACTTTCATCTGCATGACTTGCTTTCTTCAGTGTAGTGTAACTGTCATGCCAAGTTCTAATGAGGCTTAATGAGGCTTTGCTGCAAGCGTTGGGATCAAGAGATCTAGGAGGGTTTTAATTGAGATGAACAAGCGAGCAATAGTGCATGTTTAATTCACTTTCCTGAGAAACTGGATGACTTTGTGCACACTAGTGATGGAGGAGATGGTTGGATGAAATGGTTCATGCAAGGCCTAGCTGTGTCTCTCTGGGCTTCTATTCACTTTCTCACGATTCAATTGAAAGTTGCTTGGTTTAATGAATCACAACGCCCCTGATCCAGGGGTAGGTAACCTATTGTTTGACTGCACTACAGAATCAATTTGAACTGTCTGAAGTGTTCTTAAGCTGTTGCCGCATAATACGACCTGAGCTAAATAGTCGCAGTATCTGAAAATAGTATAAAGGCTGCGTAGATGCAAGAGTTGTGGGATTTTGGCTACTACATGGGGCTATACTTTGTTAACCCGTAAACTACATTAAGTATTCACAATTTAAGCAGTTTTACTCCTTAATATAATAAGTGTGATGTAATTATGACCTCACCTCTTTATTGTTGTGTTACTATTCCCTATTATAGCTTGTCTTCTCATTCTTTTGTCACATCGGTTTGTCATGGGGTAATTGAACTTCGGTTGGTTGTCTTAAGCCTTTGATAGCACATACATACTTTATAAATAAGCATCTTTAATATATCTGATCTCTCATAGGATCTCTCATAGGCCACTAGGAGATATTTCACAGGCAAATCATGCATACGATTCTCATTGTTCTAAAATGTTTGATTAAGGGTTAATAATAACCAGGAGTACCAGGAACTCACAATCACGTGGCACAAATTTAAGTCAGTGTCGTTTTACATGTTGGATATGCAAGTTTTCATAGGCAAACATGTCCATCATGTCCAACATTTTTACATTATTCATCTCTCTGCCCACAGTCGTTGTAGAGATCCGACTGCTTTAGCTGCACGTGAATGCATTTATACTTGAGGTGTAAACCAACCTGAGGTAGATATTAAATCACAGAAACACAACATACTTTTCAACTTCAGTTTATTTACGGTGTACATCTCCCCAAGAGTCTCTGTATACACATATTACACACACAAGGGCAAAAACAATAATAGTACTAAGGCAACTAGTTAGGAAAGTAGGTATTTCTTTATCAATCACGTAGCAACCACAGAAAAAAAAGAAACTAGTTGAGTAACTGGTCAAATAAAAACATTATTATTCTTAATTTTTTGTATTAAAATATAGCATGCATAAGACATATTTGGCCTAGAAAAAAGGGCTTAAATTACTCATGGTAATCTGTCCTTTAAATTTAATGACAGCCGTGTCAAACAGGCTCTGCTAATGCAGAAAATTACATCCATTTTTGCTACACCAAAAACATGAAAACAATTGCTGAAGGTATTTGGAAACGGCATACACAGCACAGGTTGGCATGAGGTGGACCGAGCTGCGAGGAGTGGAGGTGAGGACAAGGCTCATATTGGATTCCCCACAGCTGTGTAAGCTGACACTGTAGAGGTGACGAGTGGAGGGACGTGACAGCAGCAGTGTCGCCATCACCAACAATCTGGGTCACTCTGGCAACAAGGAAGAGGGCTGAGCCAAATTACAGCCTGCTTCTTATTTAAAAAGAAACCACTTTTTTTTAATTTTTTATTAAACACTGTCTGATCCGATTCAGACGAGTCTGGATAGGATGAGTCACAAACCAAGTAGGTGTTCATAGAAATAAAGTCATGAACTGATGTCATGTAAAGTAAAGCAGAATTTGTTGAACTGAAAAAGGCTGGGGAAATTTTGGCTTTGACTTGATTTTGAAACATCTGTCATGTCATGTCATGATAATACTTATCCACAGTACTTTTACTCTAAGGATAACTACTGTTTTTTTTCAACATGGATTCCTATGTTTTTGTGTCCAAGTGACTGATGGGAACAATAATCTTTGACATCGGTCCAGTATTAAGCAAGATCGTTGCAGATCCTTTTTATAAACATAAAAACATCCGCGCAATCGCGTTGGCTACACTCACCAGACTCCATGTAAATAAACAGTAATTAAAGTAAGTGTTGTAAAGTACAATTCGATCAAAGTTGACAGAAACAAAATAAAACTATTTAACGCCGTTTTGGGTCATCTTTCCACTTTTCCAACCATCACAATTCTAGTTTTGTTTGAAATACACATATAGTTTACCAATTTACATGTGACAATATGTTGGCTCTATACATGCTAAAAGTATTGCTTTTTTAAATGGAGTCTCAAAAGGTCTCAAAGAAGTTTTAAAGAGGTTTTAAAGGTCAATTTTTCCATAATGTTTTCAGACACTTAGAATATTAAACTGAGCTTGTCAGTGGCAGAACGAGCACGTTTGTAAAGGTAAATACAAGCTAGACAATTAACCTATTAACTTGCATTGTTGTAGCCATGGACACGGATGATTTAAAATACATGATGGACTCTTCAGAAGAGGTAAATATCTGTACTCGAGTTTCTGCACAGGAAAGTCCACGGACACCACAATCTTCCGAGAAATGTGGAGCTGATAGTCTTGATTAGCTTTATAGCAACTCATTTGGCAATGGCTTGAATGTAACAGATGTTTATTAATATCCAAAACGTTATGCACTAAAGCTTTAAGTAACAATCTGAATGCAGAACTTTTACTTAAATGGAGTTCTTTTTTAACATGTTGTATTGATCCTTTTTCTCAAGTTTAGGATCTCAATTCTTCATCCACCACCGCTAGATGTTCACCCACATTTTAGAAAACTGCTTGTGGTTTAACATCTTTTTTAGTAGCTGTAAATGACCACACTGCACCATTCATACATCATGACTATAAGGTGGTAGACATTTATATGTAGGTCATCGGCTTTAGTTTTGCATTATTCGCAGCACTTTGCCAGACTTCCCATTGACCTTTCTTTGTTGTGGCTAAACTCATTTTCTGAGAATAGTTTTACAACAACATGATCATGCTTTAAAGAAATCATGTGACCCCTCTGTCAACATGTCAGAGCTAAAGTTGCAATTTCCTTTTTTAGCTCTCTGTGTGAAGCAATTCTAGATGTATTTTACTGAAAAAAGAGGCACATTTAACAACCAAATGTGCACATAAGTGTTAGTGAGAGAAAACTCATGGTTATGTTTCATGTTTGTTGAATCTCTTAGATCAACTTTATGTTTGAATAGAGTTTTTGGATGTTGGAGGATGCTTGGCTCAAGCATTGATAGTTGTAACGGTGGTTTATATTAGCTTTTATAGTTGCACATTTCCAAATTTGGAGAAAGGCTCCACTTAATTTCCTCATTGTACTTCATTATCATGAATCCAGTAAGGGTGGCAAAGTATGACCTGGTGTGTCCAATAAATGTTTGCACAGATCTTTTTTTTTTCTATTCTGCAAATTTACCAGTATTGTGTGCTTTATTAATTCCTGTTTACCCAATAAGAGCAGAGAGTCTGTGGTGCCGAGCAACCAGAGCTGCTATGTTAATCTTATTATTACATAGCAATGACTTGACAGAAATTTACTTGCTGCCTACCCACACCACATTCTAGTTTTCACATGCAAATAGGGCTCATTTGCACCACTGCGCATTAATTCAGTCTTGGCCTGGGAGAAGAAAAGTTCTCAGGATGCTGATGGGTTTTGGTAGCTGAATTCTTTTTTACAGTGCCAATTGGAAGGTAAAATAATGAAATTGTGAACAAAATTCACTGAGACTGTACAGGCTGAATTCCCTTAGTGACTATTTTCCCTCCTCGTTATTGTCAGTATTATAAACCCAAAACCTTCTGAATCCTGTCTGAAAACATCCATAAATCTCCCTGAAACTTTTTTTAACAACAAGGCATTAACCACCAATTCTTCACGTCTGGCTTATACCTTTTGTCTTCATAGTCACATTACAATGTACACATTCATGTGAGATCCCTGCAGCCTACATAGCCTGATAGCCAAGGTTGTCCTGAAAAAATGATGTCCAAGCAACCTAAAGGTTGAAAAAAAATGGCTTAGACTATGAAAGGATAAGCAAGTAACGTAGCATGGTATGTGCAGTGTAACGCCAGGCCATTGTGAATGGCGATCCTACCCATCATACAAAGTAAACAAATACAAAAACTAGAAATGCTAGAAAATGAGAAATGTAAAACATACTGTAAACAGCAGCT
>NC_045736.1:11892521-11898444 GCF_008692095.1 Etheostoma spectabile
TGCCTGGGAGGTAACTGAAGGTAGAGAGCCAGCCAGGAACAAGAAGAGGAACGGTCACTGAGGCTGGCTTCAAGGCTGTGATCACGAAATAGTTTTTTTGGGTGTGACTTTATTGTACCTCCAGTGAGGAAGTCATGTTTACTGCTGCTTCTGGTTTCTGTGTACACAAAACAATATCAGACTCACCTATTTTCTTACTCAGATGTTTAAGACAGAAGCAGGGGAGGTTTGGCTGAAGAATGTCCCAAAACTTTGTGATTAGTAGCTACATTTACACTGAACTCATTGGCCTATAAACAGTATGTGTGGACCGAGGCCAGGCCGAGGGAGATATCCTGGTATGTTGGTTTAAAAAGTAAAAATGTCACAGAGGACACTTGAAACAAACACTGCCGTCCCTCACATCAGACATCAATGGATTTTTTTGCAAACAATTGCAGCAATTCCCAAGACGGGCTGAGATTTAAACAAGTCTCCAGTGGTGACTTTTCCTAGAAAGGACGGATAGGATTTCTCTGTTTATAGTAAAAAACAGCTGGTAGTTTTTCACTGAATTAAACTGTTTCTTGTTTGCTCATAATCAGCAGTGGCTTTACAGAATGACAAATGGTTGGTCTCCTCATTGATAAAATGGCTCCTTTAAGACCCTAGCCCACAATGCTGAAAAAGGGGTGTGTGTTCGAATTATATACTGGGCCTATACTGTGGACTTGGTGACCCTCCATAACAAGAGTTCCTATTGGCTCAGAAGTTTAGACGGGCCTTTAAGTGTTTTATGGCCAGGCCCACTGAATATGCTGGATGAATCACCTCCAAAACACACAGCAGTTTTTATTTCTTCCTGCTCTCCTCCCTTTTCCTCATAAGAGGGAGAAAACCTAACCTAACAACCGCATATGATGTGACACGGCGATGGTTAACAACTTGATCAAGTAACCCAGGGTTTCCCAATCTAGCGACAAGCATGTTCACATAAAGGGGCGGCGTTTGCACTAGATGACCAATCACAAACATCGTCAAGTCTACCAGAGTCGCATATTTTACACAAGAAGAGAAAACAATAATTCCTATAGAAATATGAAGAACACAGACACGTAATACAGGCAAAATGCTTCAGTCGCTGTTGCTAAACTCAGTAAGGAAAGCTGGCAAAAATAGCAGACCCTGTAAATGCTTATCATTAGCACTGCCCCATTAGTCAGGCACAAGATCTGACCATGGTTACACTTGTGCATTCCATAAACCTTTGTTGCTGTAGCTCGTGCTAGGCGATATGGAGAGAATCAAATATCAAGATTTTTTTGACCAAATACCTTGATATTGATACCGCAACAATATTGTAGTGACTGAAGTTGACTGTTGGTGCTCATAAAAAATAGTAATACAATGAGATTTTTGATAAATAATCATCAGTAATGTGGCTATAATGACTAAGTGGGTAAAGGTTAATAATAGAACAGTTACAATAGTCTGATAAGTTCAGAAAATGACATCACTTTACTGTAATGCAGCCTTGAAAACCAGGAAAAGACAACACTTATGCCATATTACAATATCCAAAATCTAAGACCATATCTAGACTCATGTCACGATATTGATATAGTATAGATATATTGCCCAGCTGTAGCTTTAGCTTATTCTTTCAGTTGCAACCCTGGCAGTGGTAAGCGATTGTGGGAGCAAAATAAAAAAATAAAAAAAACATAATTCAAACTGATCAAGAAGCTAACAAAGATACATAATTCCCTACACTGAACATCTATTTATTTAATAAAGATACCCATCAGGGAATGTCAACTGGATTGGTCGGTCGTTAAATGGTCTGGCTTTCATGAGCGCACCTCTTTCCTCTCCGCGCACCGAGCTCCACCAGATCTTCTAAGAGCGGTGACGCCGTTGTCCATCGAGTATTGATTGGTCAGTAGGCCGTGCTTTTATACAGATTGATCTCTAATCTCCAACATAACCTGCTCATAACCTTGGTAACAAGTGACCCCCTGTCTTGATAAACAAAACCCTTGGTTGAACATGAAGTTACCTTGGTAACTCCAAATCTTGCTTTGTAGCATAGGCCTTTGGGAGGGGTTGGTTCTTGTGTTTCTTCTTCTATAGAAGCTTAAATGAAACTTCCAGAGATGCAAGGTTTGAATCTCTTTGTCCCAGTAAAGCACCTTGTGACTTATGTCTGTGAAAAGCGCGTTATAATAAGGTTTTACTTACTTACTTTATTATAAGTTTCTTGCTCAAAGACACATCACAAAGATCAACATTGGCTGTTGCAGGTCTTTAGTTTATACTGTGATCCAATGTCTGACTCTGGTCTGATGGGTAACTGCAGGTTTATTCCATTACAACTAAAGGATTTGTCTCCTGGCACTGTCTTAGATGAAGATGTTTCATTTCTGTTTGGTTTGTCGGGATATGATAAAGGAAGGTAACATCTACCCTGGTGAAGGTCAGGTCCACTGTTGCCATAACATTTATAACCTGGTGTACGTAATCTGGTGTGAATCGCTGTGGAAAAAGAATTGGTTTCATTACGGAACTTAAGTCACAACATTAATCAACCAGACATGATGACTGATGGTGAGATGTAAAATATGACACCTCGGACTATGAATTTCCCCTTAATACTTTTCCCTTTTGTTGAAAACTTTTGTTTTCATTCAGAAAACAACAAATGAAGAGTTTAGTTGCAAAACATAATGTGCATTATAATTTTTTTTCTCAATTACTTTGTTTGTTTGATCGTCAGGATCCAAAATTTGATTAATTGCCTCCTCGGTAGGGCTGAACAATTTTGGCAAATAATCTAAATAGGATTTTTTTTTTTTTTCACCAATATTGCGATTTAAAATGCAATTAAGCTCTTTGTCGTCTGTATTATTAAACAAAGACAATAAATCATTATATAGTATGAACAACACAAGATTAGAAAGCTTAAACAAACTGTTCTTTCCTGGAGGCCAGGCCTGTATGTGATGATGAAATCAGGTGATGCATGAATTTATATGAATGACATCTTTTCTTTAACTACTTCAATCCCAGTAGTATAATGAGCACTGACCAAGCCTGGTGGGAACTTTCACATGAAAGTCCGAAACAAATCACACAAACTAAAGTGCAGATTGCAGAGATATAAAAACATATATGTGGCTTTAACACACTTAGTTGTAGTTACATTATTATTTACTGGAATAAACATGTGGATTTCACTTTTTAAACACTGTCTTTGAACTTTACTAGACAATATTATAATATACTAATATATATATATATATATATATATATATATATATATATATATATATATATATATATATATTACGGCAGTGTCCTCCACTCCATACCTTTTTATAACGGAGCTAGCTAACTGCTAATCAGAGCTAATCGTTGCTAACCGAGCCTTCAGTTCTCCGTGCCTGTATCCATTAACTGCATGTATGAACTCAAGCCTGAATAAAACCCTTCATTGTATTAAAATGGCTGTAAAAGTTTTAAATTACAACTCAGAATTGTTTGAATGACAGAAATATGCTCAAGGTACGGTGTAGCGATAGCGTGCCAAGTTGATGCTTTCTCTGCGGAGTGCAGACTGATTTGCTCTCGTGAGTCACGTGACCAAATCGCAGCCTGCACGATTAGGAAATCGCTTTTTAACATATTGCGATATTTTTGCAAATGCGATTAATTGTCCAGCCCTGCTCTTTGGCTGTGTCAGTTGCTCTAAATTTGATCCGAAACTTATGCACTTTTAACGTGAAAACGTGTACATGTGAAATCCTTGCTCAAGTTTTTAGGTAGTTTTGTTCCACACTGAAACACTCAGACGTTGTTCACTCAAATCCTGAGTGAACAACAAAAAGGTAAATTGTAGCTAAAGGCTGTTTTCTGTCTGTCTGACTGGAGGAAAGAGACAGCGACATACTCTGCTTTGGTTTATTAACTTCTTGGTATGAGGAAAATCTCTACTAATCCACTGGGCTCTACTGAGATAGAGCAGCAAGTGGACTCTGTAATAACAGGAACATGAACACAGACAATAACAAGCAGACCTGGGTTTAACCTGGCCCTATTCCATAAAGCGGGTTTATTGAGTATTATCTAGATTACTGTGCTAAGTAAAAACCTAAGACCTGACCAGAGTTTTTCTCAGCAAAAGTTGTCCGCAACTCAGTCAACATGTCTCAGTGAACAGGTGTCTGTCTGTTGGCTGTTGGAAGTACACATACGTTTCTCCATCGGTTTGTCATATCGCTTTAGGTGTCAAAAAGCATCTTTTATGGCCAGTCTAATTTCAGCGTGTTGCTTAACGCGGTTTGATGCCAAACATCTTCAAGATATTTCAGGATGGTTTTATCAGTGCATTCATTATACTTGTTTGTAACATGCATTGAGGATAAAATTAGCGGCTGACCAACCTGAATCTGATCCAGAGAAGCTGAACCACAAGTAAAAAAAGTCTGCAATACAGTAAGGTATAAGAATGTGGCAAAAAACTTTATTTTTATAATGTCAACTGATATACATTTATAGTAAGTATTGTACGGGAAACTGGAAAGACAATACAACTGTCGCTCAAACTGTTCGCACTCATCCTAGCTCTTGTTAAAAATAAAACATTTGGGAAAAAGGGTAAATAACTGGTCAGACTTTGCTCTTCGCTGACCAGACATCCTCTACACTCTCCTGTCTTGCAGCGAATAACGTTTCCGTTGATGTTGAGTGTTGGAACGGCTGTGATCGGCTCTCTGCAGTTTGGCTACAACTCCGGTGTGATCAATGCCCCTCAAAAGGTGAGTTCAATGTCTCGCAAACAGAATCTCCTAAGAATGTTTTTACGGCGTGTTTTAGCCATCCACTTTTTCAAAGGGATGGCAGTACATATATGCTATCATTCATGCAATAGATCATTATGGCAACTCTGCCAGACTACTGGTTGTTCACTTACTCGTTGAATTGGAAAACAGAAGGACAGAAAGTGGGGGGAGGTTGGAGTGAGATGATAAAAATAGACATTCAGGCCTATCAGGTCCAAGACCTTGCGTGATTCCTGTGTAAAAGAGTGTGTCCATGCCCAAAAATGGACCTACGCTGACTAGCAACAGGCTGGGAAAAGCTAGACAAGGAAACTCAGAGGATATTAAATAAAGGAGGTAGACAGCCAGCTAATCACTAAATCTGAAGTACTGTAAGTTTTATTAGCAGACAGGTACACCAAATAGATTCATTTCCTGGGGAATGTCAATATTGCATTGTGTTCATATAACTTCTGTCTGGTAAGTTTGCGTTGGTCTCAACACGCCCTGTGGCTACACAACTGTCTGTCCACAGGTCACAGGTGTGTCGGCAGACAGGAACTCTGGCTCTATTGACCGTTTTTTACAAATAAGGTGTACTGGAAACGGACCTGCACAGTGATCTGAAGTCACAGCTGTTTGTGGAGTTCTCGCTGTGAGGACAGTCTGATTTTTATCTTCTCGTCATTACACTGTCAAAGCTGCCCTGGACTTTGATGTGAAGGACGCTTTGTAAACGAGAGCAGCTTTCATCAGTTGTCTCTGAAAAGAGACAGGATGCATTCACTCATTAACATGTAATACACAGAACCGAGAGTCAAGACTGACTCTCGGTTCTGTGTCTTAGTCATTTCTTCTCGAGTCCTAAAGAGCAGCAGGAGTGGGCAATAAATCTTAAACCGGGAATTTTAGGCCTTGAGACATTTGTGTAAAATTGTGCAATTCTCTTGGCTTGTGCAACACAATGAAACTCAATATTAGAAAGCCCTTGTGTTTTGTAATCTGGCCATGCATAAAAAAAGAGTGCAGTCTCTGTAACAATTATTTTGATTAGAGATTTAAGTAATCTACCTATTACTTAATAATAATTAATTAATCATTTGGTATATTAAAAAACACACACA
>NC_045736.1:11898454-11909935 GCF_008692095.1 Etheostoma spectabile
TTTAATAATATTTATGTAGACTTCTGTGTTTACTGCTACTATTACTTAGGGGTGTGTAAAAAAAAAAAATCATTCACATTCACATCGCGATTCAAGCTCTACAGATTCAAAATCGATTCATAGAATTCCAAAAATCAATCACATTTCTTTTGTTTTTGTTTTGTTGTGGCAAGTTTACTATCACATGGGAAAAGTTTATTAAAAAACAATTCACAGTATGTAAATGTAGTAACATGTACATACTGTGAATTGTTTTTTAATAATGGAAAATCAATTTTGAATCGAATCTTGCGCCTAAAAATTAATATCAAATCGGGACACTTTCTGAATCGTGCAACTTTTACTATATACTAATACATAATTAATCATCAGAATTGTTGACTAACACTCCAGCTCTTAGTCTGTCCTTACTCGCTGAGAAGGGATGAAGACTAACTGTTGATATTTGATCCAACATTTCGCCTCCCCAACACTACAGTTGTTGGGGTAGCACCAACTTCTCCTCCACCATGAAAAGAGCACGTGTTGAGCTTCACGCAGCTCAGTCGAGTGCCTTGTGAGTGGCTGATTGACGGGCTGCATATTGAGAAGTAGGCTGTGTGAATATGTAGTCTGTTACACACTGGGCTAGTGTGAACCTGCCCTCTTGGCTACTTATCCCATTACACACACACACACACACACACACACACACACAGAGAGGTCCAAGCAACGTCGCATGCAGGAGAAACAGTTACTCAACACAAACTCTTAATCTTTCATTAGTTAATGACCACTTAAGAGGCTATAACTTTACAAAAGCAACCTTTCTATAGCAACAGCCCTTCAGATTATCACCAGCAGCTCTCCTCTCCGTGCTCCAGCGTGTGATAAAGGCTGCAGCGATGCGGCTGCCTGTGACGCAGGTCGTGCACTGTTTAAAGCATCTCTGATTAGATACGCTCTCTCTACAGTCAAAACAAGACTCCCTGTCCTCCTCCTCCTCCTGCTGCTGCATGTCTGCCTGCACCACCAAGCAAATCCTATCCTTGTTTGGAAATGTAATCGAAAGGTCATCTGTGTTTTGTTTAGTTTTAGTTTCATTTTTGGAACATCTTCACTGCTTAATGTAAAGACTTCTACACCTTTCTGAGATAAACTTTTCCTTAATGAATTTGTCTTTTAAAGGTTTTTGGGTGTTCCTGCCGAACATATCTAAAATACTCCTACTGAAATATGACTGTGGGCTATATTTCTTTTTTAAGGACCTACTTCAAGTTCAACAAATATTTGAAAAATAAAGGTAAAAAACTGACTAGATAACTAGACGTGTTCAAAAACAATTATATCACTTGTTAGAATCGTTTTATTTTTGCTTGCATGCATGCTGAATACAGTGCTCACCTTGAGGGCTCGGCTACCAGCCAGCTCCAACCACATACGCTGGCAGCATGAATAGACAGCTTGTTTTATTGTGTGGTGAGAGCCAGCTGGTGGTTTGGACTGCACAGTCCATTCAGAGAATAGACTTGGACGAGAACACAAAATAATGATAGATCCGCCATTCAAGTTAGTTTTACATAATAACACTGGATGACATTTTTGTTTTAACTTTCAACAGGCTCCATACAGTGTATGTCAAGCATTCCCCCTGCTTAAGAAGTTTCATGTTTTATAACCTTAAAGGTGCAGTATGTAATGCTGACAGCTAGTGTTTAAAATAGTTACTGAAGTACAAATTCAAAATACTGGAGAGGGTCTTTTCCCCCGCCCCCTCTTCCCCAGACTCGAAGGCCACGTTGGTTGCCAGCCTGAGACCTGGAGGGTCCAACAATGTTGCTAGACACTTGTCTCACTTAGCCAGACATTACTCCGCAGCACAGCGAAGTAGCTAACGTTAGATGCTGGCTGTATTGACAGTCATAAAAGCCCGCTCTCACGGGGAGCTCTGCACCCTGACAAACACACTTTTTGGGCTTAGAATTACAGTAGGAACCACTAAAAACGTCACAGCTAAAAATGTCCTCTCTACATGCCAGACAGACACACTTCATCGGCTTATTTTTACAATAGGAACTGCTAATAAATACCACCACCTTGCTTTTCCAGCAGACTGAAATGCACACTTTAGTTACTTAGAATTACGGCAACAATCGCTAAACTGAAAACTCACGACCCGATTTTACAGCCCCCCTCTCTTGGCTTAAAATAACTCACCGCCGTCACAGCCACTGAACATGCTACACGTTGTAAACAGCCATGGCCAGCTTGCCTGGTCCTCCGGCAACGTTAGCATTTAGCAGGGTTAGCATTGTGGCGTTAGCCGGGACCAGTCGGGATCACTTTACTGCCTGTGTCTCAATTGTTTTTGCGAGTAACCAACTCGGGTACTCTAGCTATATAATTCAATGTGAGCACACAAATGTTGGAATGACATGAAATGCATGTCCCTTGTAGCTGTGATAAATTAGCCTGAAGCTAATGCTTACCTGTTCTGGAGGAAATTAGCCAACCCAGCGTCCTTTTGGGCTCTAAGCTGTCCCCATCTTTCAAATACATCTCCAATCTCTGGTCACACAACTGTTTTATTTAGGTCGGATAGAATTTACCTCCATTGATGCCGTTTGTTTGCTGCTTTCATGGCTGGAATAATAGTACAGCTGTAGCGCACTGGATTTACTTTTTTATAGGTATATATCTGGCAACCCAGCCTGACTGTCAAACTGGGCAGTTGATAACAACACACAGTCCAAAACACATAAAGTCGTCATGGAATGAAAATTTCAAAAGGAGAAAATTCTGTTGTTAGCATTCTTTTCAAAAAAGATGTTTCTGTAATTTCTGATGACGCATTGGGGTCATGTTTGGATTTATAAATATATTACATGTTTGTCCTTTTAAATGGAAGTGCATTCAATGTGGCTTATATTTTACACTGAACAGAAAAAGACACAGGATACAATTGAAACCCCCTCAAGTACACACACATAATCTCAATTTAACTAATTATATGACTTCTAAAAACCCGAGGACTGCACCTGTGATGGTTTAGGTGTGTCCTATTAAATGTTGGTTATGTAGCTCATTTGCGGTCTTTTTTAAATTTTTTTTAAAACTTGGCATTCAAGGGTGTTTTTCTCTTGATCAGTGTCAAATACCCTAAAAATTTGACTTTTAAGGACAGTACTTAGTTATATTACTTCGCTGCGTGCAAATGTATAAACCCAGAGATTAGTTCTCGTAGTATTTTAGTTGTAAAAGGTTGATGTTATGGGAACAATAGGATAACATACTTGTGATATCACCAAAGAATGTCTGGTGAGTGTAAGCTGATGGATAGTTGCTATGACCCAAGCCTTGGGTCAAGAGTAGCTTCCTCTATGTAACCCTCCACCACAGGAAAGCCCTGAACACATTAACACTAACATTACAATTCCTAACTAGTTTGTAAGGACACTGCTAATTATGTATTCTACATTGCAAGCATTGAGTTCTAATACATTAAGAGCTGTGTTTTAAAATACACAAAGATATGTGATGTTACTCTATATAAGAGGTGACATTTGGTAACTAGAGTGGTGGTGAGGGGGCGGTGTCAGAGACATACTGTTGTCTCAGACAGACCTGTCTGTTGGTCGCAGACAGTGTGGTGACCTTTCTGAATTATACTGTATAAGCAATGTCACTGACGCGCACACAAACGGACACAGGCTCGGCTGTAACGCACTAGCTCCACTGGGCCTGTTTGTCAACATTTAGTCTGGGGTGAGGATGGAGGATGGGGGGAGGGGGACAGAAACTGGAGTTTCCTGGTTGTCAGGAAATGGTAATGAGCATACAGTGCTGCCATCAGCTGGTCACACAGCAACAGCTCCACCATCTCTACATCGGCCAGAGCAATACAACATTAGCACATTATCTGATTCAGAAGAGCACAAACGCTATGACTTACCAGCGCATTGATAACTATTCACTGTTTCTCAATTCAAATTGTGCAATATAAAAAACAATATCCTATTTAGTCCATTCAATTGGGAGAAAACCTGTTTGTAAAGCCAGCTATGAGAACATATAAATAGTGTTTAAGATTTGTCTTTTCTTTCCCTGTGGCAGATCATTGAGAGGTTCATCAATGAGACATATTTTGAGCGCTACCAGGAGCAGATCTCCAGGACCACCCTCACGGCCATCTGGTCCATCGCCGTCTCCATCTTCTCTGTTGGTGGCATCGTTGGCTCCTTCTCTGTCGGACTCTTTGTCAACCGCTTTGGAAGGTGAGAGGAAAACAAAATCCTTACTGGTATTACAATACTACGAAGCAGTGGCAGTATAAAATAAAGCTGTGATTGTAAAACTTCAACTTCTAACTTCAGTGTGATAGTTATCTTAGGCCTCGAGGCACTTTAAAGTTTATTATCCATTAAATATATGGATGTTTAAAGGATGAGCATTAAATAAAAAAGGGTTTAAACCCAGACACACGCTTTGGTGGGGGTGTAATTTTCTGTGGAAAAATGCAAAAACTTGTTGAGTTGTTATCAACAATGTAGACTAGGAACTGTCAAAAGTGACTGCACACACAATTTACTAAATTAAAAAAAGTGTTTTTTGTGTAAAGGAACTCTTTAATGATGTTGCGATAATGATTACCCCCCCACATAGAACGCAACAAGTATCACAAAACGCGACAATCACATGAAATCAACAAAAACAACAGACACTATGGACTAACAAGTTACTCTATCCGAGTTTTACATAATCAAAAAATATATATAATATGAAAGTTAATACCCAAAGTCTTTACTGTGCTGAAAGATATTAAACACATGAACAAAATCTTAGCATGCAAATCTGTGAAGGTCCTATTTTTTAGTTTTTATTTTGATTAAATGTATTTTGTTCTCTGTTGCCTCCAGGAGGAACTCTATGCTCATGGCCAATGTCCTAGCCTTCATCGCAGCCGCTCTGATGGGCTTTTCAAAGATGGCCAACTCCTGGGAAATGTTGATCGTTGGTCGTTTCGTGGTGGGCCTCTACGCCGGCCTCTCCACAGGCTTCGTGCCAATGTATGTGGGTGAGATTTCCCCAACAGCCCTACGAGGAGCCCTGGGCACCTTCCACCAGCTGGGCATTGTTGTCGGCATCCTGATTGCACAGGTTGGTGGACAGTAATTGTTGCTGTAGTTTTATTTGGATAGTATAACATAGATGGTGAAGTCTAGTGACTATCCTACAAGCTAACATAGAAAATACAACCTTTGGGCATCCTTCTATCTAGTGTTATTACAAATGCATGGTCAGAGCTGTGCAGTTGGCTCATGTGCATTACGTGTGTCTGTGTTGATTTCAGGTGTTTGGACTGGAGTCAATCATGGGCAACGACGACTTGTGGCCGCTCCTCTTGGGCTTCATCTTCATCCTTGCTTTGATACAGTGCATCCTGCTGCCTCTCTGCCCCAAGAGCCCTCGTTTCCTGCTCATCAACAAGAACGAAGAGAACAAGGCCAAGGCTGGTGAGTTCTCTCTCTCTCTCACACACACACACACACACACACACACACACACACACACACACACACACACACACACACACACACACACACACACACACACACACACACACCTACCTAACTGCTGTATTGTTGATTGTTAATAGTGCTTCACGTAAATATGGTAGTGAAGTGACACTAAGATCAGGGTTGTGCCGATGGACGACGTCATAGTCCACTGTGAAAGCTGCCCACTATCACGATGAACAGTAGGCTTATTCACGAGGGTGCTATTTTATGTTTGAGCTAATATTGCATTATCGGTTATATATCTGTTCTGTTATCTGTTCTGTTATATATGTTATGTATCTGTTCATGTGCAAGAGTTATGTTTCTGTTTATTGAATGCGTTATTCAGTGCAACTATAACTGAAAATGTAGTTTATTCCCAGTACTGATGTATATTGGGTTATTACTGTCGCTCTATTAAACGCTCCACTGTACTGTCGCTACGCAGATCATGGAGCTCTGATTGACAGCACCGTAGTTAAGTGATAGTGGGTCAAGTAATTAACTGCCCCTGCCAGCAGGCGGCAGCATACCCCTGTAGTACTGTTTATTTACAGAGTGCATTTAAATGTATATCTTTTCTATTTTAACTGTAACTGGCCATACTAGTAGCAATAGATATAATAAAATACAATACCATTGTCCATCGCAAAGTTTTACTGTAAACCTCGTCAACTGCCATTTTAGGGGACATCGCCCAACATTAACTTAGATGTAATCAAAAAGGAAAAGGAAAAGGAAACAAAATGAAAACAAAGAAACAGAAATATGTAGCTGAACTGGAAAAAGAAAAAGAAAAAGAAAAATGGATTCTTGTAGAGTTAACAATCTAATTTCTCTCTGCACATTTCAGTGTTGAAGAAGCTCAGAGGCACCACAGATGTGAGCTCTGACATGCAGGAGATGAAGGAAGAAAGCCGGCAGATGATGAGGGAGAAGAAGGTGACCATTCCGGAGCTTTTCCGCTCGCACCTTTACCGCCAGCCCATCCTGATTGCTGTCGTCCTACAGCTGTCTCAGCAGCTGTCTGGCATCAACGCAGTGAGTGTCCCAGCTTATACATTATCCCACTGATCACTCTGAGGACAGTCATTGAGATTCTGAAGAAAAGACAGAAACCAAAGACAAACTTTAGTTTTCCCTGACGTGCTTGGTACACATACACATGCCATTTCACACCAGAGCTACATCAGAAATAGAAGATATCTTGAACATACCGTGTTAAAAGAAAAAAGAAGAGACTCTCTCTCTCTCTCTCTCTCTCAATCTTCGTGGTTGTTGTACTTTCTAGGTATTCTACTTCTCCACTCGTATCTTTGAGAAAGCCGGAGTTGAGCAGCCTGTCTATGCCACCATTGGAACCGGTGTAGTTAACACAGCTTTTACTGTGGTGTCGGTGAGTACTGTTACGTTTTTCATTTTGGAAAAGTGAAATCCCTGTTACAGTACAGACAAATAAAGGTGTCTGAAGCATTAAGTTATATAGATATTTACACCCAGATGTGACTGTTAATTCAGTCATTTTCAAGTCAAGATAGTTGTTTTTGAAAATACCTGAAGATGATCTGGAAGATGGATTACTATTGTGTTGCACTGCACATTTCTGAAATCATCTTGCAGTTGAACTGTGTGTAGAGTGTATGTCTTACCAAAATTATAAATGTAAAATGTCTTTCTGTGCACCAGAATAATTTTCCCAAGGTGTTCAGAGCAGCAGATATAAAAGCTTTTGTTGAATTGCGTACAGAAATATACAAATGGTTTGTTACTTTGTAGTACTACACTAACCTTACTCCTCATCTTGTTTATTTTTCGGTGCAGCTGTTCATCGTAGAACGTGCAGGACGTCGGTCTCTGCACATGCTGGGGCTGCTGGGAATGGCTGCATCTGCTGTCTTAATGACTATTGCCATGGCTCTGTTGGTAGGTTTTCTCTTTAATCCTCAAGACAACGTGTTTGTCAAGATTCCCCCGGAGTATATAGTACCATGTATATAGTAACTAACCTCTAACTAGTAACTTACCTCCGTCTTGTTCTCTGTGCTTGTAGGACCAGCTCAAATGGATGTCATATTTAAGCATCGTGGCCGTATTTGCCTTTGTCGCGTTCTTCGAGCTGGGACCGGGTCCCATCCCCTGGTTCATCGTGGCCGAGTTGTTCTCACAGGGACCCCGGCCTTCGGCCTTTGCTGTTGCTGGGTTCTCCAACTGGACTGCTAATTTCATTGTGGCAATGACTTTCCAGTATGTAGAGGTGAGTAGAAAAAACCCCCATTTGGAACCAGTGTTTGTGAGGTAACACTATTTCAAGGGTCTGTCATTTTACGTTTCCTGGAAAGCATTATATAATTTGGGATTAAATTTAGAAAAATGAGACAAAGTTCTCAACTTTAGTTTAATCTAAAAGTGGATTTTCAGAGAATGAAACACATGTTCAAATGAAATAAAAAAAAGAAAATATCATTCATTCATTTAGAATAAAAAGATATATGCCTTATCTCTTTCAAAGTTGTAGTGGTAGTAAAGTACTACAAACTTTCTATCTTATTAATTATTGCTTATGTAACATATGTGAATTGCTTTGATCATCACTCCTTTAAGATTTGAGTACATCCATGTTTCTGTCTGTATTTTTGAGGACTGACCCTTGTTAGGACTCCACTAAAAAGTGTCTCTCCTCCTTTCTCTGTCTTCACAGGATCTGTGCGGCCCCTACGTGTTTATCATCTTCACTGTGCTGCTGCTCTTTTTCTTCGTCTTCACCTACTTCAAAGTACCGGAGACCAAGGGCCGGACGTTTGACGAGATCTCGTCCGGCTTCCGGCAGACTGCTGCCACCGGGGGAGTAAAGCACTCGCCGGAGGAGCTCAACAGCCTGGGAGCAGATTCTCAGCTCTGAGTGACTGCTCTTAACTCCTAACAAACTCTTTCTCAGGCCCAGGAGGGGACGAGAAGAGTCTACTAACCAGAAGTAGACCCATCCGTTGGTAGAATCATTTTCACACTCGTCACCACATTTTGAACGTCATTACCAAAACACAGAGACAGCCCTGCGGGGTTCTCCGACATGATGTCCTCTGCTGCCCCTCTCATGATGTCACCCACACAAAAAACAAAACACAAAAAAACTTGATGGGCACTATGTCGCCTGATGTGAAGAGGGGAGTTGAGGATAGATGGGGAAGGAAAAGAAGTGTCTGCATCAATCAACCAACCTTTTTTAATCTCTTTTTTCATTGAATATATATATATATAAATATAACTGATATGTGCCTATAGCTTGTTACCATACAGTCAGTCTCATTTTAAGAGCGCTGCAGCTGTAGAGATCAGTTCACTGGGCAAAATACTTGTTTTTATCAATCCTACTGTAAAGCTGTATCACTGTAGACTCCAGCACTGTAGACGCCGTCTCTCCCCAGCAGATGGGGCACTGCCTTTAGAAAAGGTCTCAGTGCTCCACCAATTAGAAATAAGTTATTTGGACCTTTTTGTAGGTTACTGAGTACACAAACAGTGTTACGTTGGTGTATTGCTGTAAAGATTTAGATATTCTTAATGAAATTTACTAGACTATCACGTTAATGCTGTTACTCCTGTTGGGAAATATTTTCCTCTTTTTATCCTATTTTTCTCTTGTTAGACAAAATAATTGCTGAAAACTGCATTTTTGTTTAATAAGATTTATCGACATGAAGTCAAAACAATAATATATCAAGATACATATTTTTGTTTTGTCTCTTTTCTGTGTTGTAGTTTGTAGACGGTCCCTAAGCTCTCTAACTGCCGTCTCAACAAAGGAACTGCACACAGCTCAGTTAGCACAACTTTCACTGCGTTAACTCTGAATGAATCACTGCACAAGGGTAGGAACCTTTAATGACATCTGGAGCACGTTTAGGCCTGCTGAGTGCTAACTCTAGCAGGAGGATGACTCGGGGTAGGCAGCACCGATTGGTTTAGTTTTTCTCTCCACTGACCGCACTCCAACAGTACAAACAACAGACCTACAAGAATTCTCCTTTAAGTGTCTTGTCTAAAACAATTGAGCCTCCTCGGCCCTCAGCCCTCATCACTTCCAAGCAGTTTCAGGTCAGGTCGGCCTGATCCAGACTGAAAGCTTCTCTCAGTGGACCATTTTCACCCTGGATGTCTTCACTGAAACGGGAGCTGCAACGCTGCAAGCTCTTCCTCCGTGACAACAACTTAGCATCTTCAGAAAAAGCAAAAAATACAAGGACCAAAATGAATGTCGGCCATATGGAAGGTTTTTGTTCATTATGTGTCATAGGCGGCGGACACATACTGTTGTGAGGCTTCTTTGTGCTGAATTCTGCAGTATTCTCTCTCTCTCTCCCTCTCTCCCCCCCCCCCCCCCCCCCCGGGTTGTGGTTGTGTGCTGCAGTGTATGCCTGGTCCCACTTCGCCTCGCTGTTTTATCCGCTGTCTACAACTGCTGTATCACTTCTTCTTTTTCTTGAAATGCATTGTTTGAGGAAAGTTATCTTTTTAGCAGCACTTTATTATTCACAGGGATATTTCTTTGTTACTGAGACAAAAGTTTAGCGTTAGACAGGAATCTTTTTGTTACCGAAGAGAGACTAAAGTACTGCTAATGGATTACTAGAGGTTTTTGAAATAGCTATTTGTGAAATGGTTTCATTTGTTCTCATCTATGACAGTCTTGCACATTTCGGCGCGCAGGCCAGTCGTGAGTAAACAACACAGTCCTAGTGTAATGAGGACTTTGATACCAATCCAACCCAGTAGTAAAACAAATCCCTTTAAATCATTCCATAATTAGTTGTTAATTATTGTATATAGAAGAGCTTTATAGTATATCTTTTGTCACCTCGCCCACCACGGGAAACACTGTAACATTGTGTGCCTTTATGTAGATTTCACATACTATATCTTTACCAGCACAAATAATGTAATGGCACCAAAAGATGTACTTCCCACACAGACTGATATATCGCAAATATCAAAACTGTGTTTTATATGCACACAGAGTCACAATTCTGCTTGGGCATTAGATTTTTAACATAGCCTTTGAAATCTCCTGATTGATGTTGTCATGCACTACATAATGTAAATATCAAACCAACCTCAGCCTCATCCACTCCAAATTCATAAAATATTTAACTTTTAGAAACTTTTTTTGAAAGAAATATTAAATATTAGAACTGTAGGGCTGTACAGCTCAATGCATTTATCTCCCATGCCTCTTGACTGTTGATTTTATAACTGAAGACACATGCTGCGGCCTAATAATAACATAATCATTTTAATTCAGACTTTAAATGTAAAATGTGTTGGGGAGACACATTTAGTAATGTTTTCATGTGTTTAGCAATGTTTTAGTGCTCATAGCATATTCAAATGTTTTGTTATAATAAAAGATCTACGTGTATGGTTTTGGAACGTGAACGTCTCTTTGGGAAATAGGATTTGTGATGGATGATGTCCTGAATGGTTCAACAGTTTTGTGTAAGCGGTTTGACGTTGAATAAAAGAAAAATCATGCATACGGAATTGAAGATTTATGGGGTCAATGTGTCACTTTTGGACTTTTGGTTGGAATTAAACCGACAACAACAGATTATTTTTGGCCACTTGAGGGCAGCGCAACAAGCTGAGCAAATGTGAAGAAACGTTCACATTTATGAAAGAAAAGAGTGGCAGGCGCGCCTCTGGTATCCTTTTAAAATCCCCTCATCCAAGGGAATAAAGTGTATGGAGAGGAGGAAGAGTTATTTTAACTGTTTATATTGAATTATACATTATAACCGCAACCATGCCAGAAATAGGACAGATAGGCAATTTAAATTCACATGAAATGAAAATTGAACACTCAAAACTGAAAAAAAGGGGTAAAATAATAGAAGGAAGGATTGGTGGAGGGCATTGGGACGTCAGTCAGTCACACTGATACGTGGTAGGC
>NC_045736.1:11909945-11913715 GCF_008692095.1 Etheostoma spectabile
ATCCAGGAAGGGTTGCCATGTCATATAGAATCTAGCTGAATTAACACCTAATTTCAAATGAGCTCCAATTTCTCTGATTTCCTGGGCATATGAGGGCAGAGCCTCGTCCGTCCGTTAAAAAGAATGAGCCGACGGGCCAGGAAGGAACCAAATGCCAGGGAGTTAGACTGGGAAATTAAAAGGGACATTCCCTCTGGAGCATATTCCGAACACTGCAGTTCTAGGATTAGGGTGAAGCAGGAAGAGTTATGACCAAAAAGTCATTCAAAAACATATCCAGTCACTCAAGGCTGGTGACAAAAAAAAGGCCTTTAATTGATTTGGCAAGACATTTAAAAGTACAATAAAAAGGCCTTTCAGTTTTTGTAACCAACCTTGAGTGACCAGATACGTTCTGACTTTTTTGGACTCTTTTTGTTGTTGTGTGTTTGCACCACCTGATTAACGTACTTCCAATTTTCCGCTCTTTTTGTAAAGCTTTTTTGTGTCTCTACCCACCCCTGAGAGAAATATCGGGCTCTTTAGCTGCTGAACGTTCCACTGTGCACTGACTTCACTTCCCAGCCTGCCTCCGCCCCCCGGACTTTCTTCTTCCCACCTACTGTGCAATACTAAATAAATAATGATATATAATATATAAACATCACAGGGTACGGTCTAGACCTGCTCTTTTCTGAAAAGCGCTGTGAGATAACTGCTGTTGTGATTTGGCGCTATATTAATAAAATTGAATTGAATTGACTAATACTTTCGAAGACACTGACATCCTGTGTAATTTCATTGCCGTACAATATTTAATATTGAATCATTTAATTTCATAACTGTGCAATATTTATATTTACTACACCAATAACTGCAATTTCACAACTGTGTAATAATGCAAACCATATTTATCTTTCTTATTATTTTATGTATGTATATAGTTGTCTCTGGAACCGTGCACCCCCCCCCCCTTTTCTTTTGCACTACTTATATTTTATTCAATTCAATTCAATTTCAATTCAATTTTATTTATAGTATCAATTCATAACAAGAGTTATCTCAAGACACTTTACAGATAGAGTAGGTCTAGACCACACTCCAGAATTTACAAGGACCCAACAGTTCCAGTAGTTTCCTCCAGAGCAAGCAACAGTGCGACATTCCATGTTATATTCCTTCTTGTTGACACTGGAAACGGGTTGCTTCAATCTCGTTGCACGTTGGTATTTTGTATAATGACAATGAAGACGTTCTATTCCATTCTATGTCCACGTGCTGTACTGACTGTGTCTGTTTGCAGTTTGGTGCTGAACAGGCAGTAAACAGTGTATCAGTGCTGCGTGTGGACTGGCTGCTGGTGATAGCGGTGAGACTGAAGCAGAACAGCCAAGCTGCAGGCGGTAAAACCAAAACAACGAGGTAAGAAACTCCATAGAGAGATACGGGAACCTGGTGATAACTAGCACCGCTGGTGGAAAAAGGATCCTTTACTTTATTAACACTGTAAAAATACTCTGTTACAAGTTAAAGTCCTGCATTGGAAATGTTATTTTAGTAAAAGTATGTACAGTATCATCTGGATAATGTACTTTATTTATGAAAAGTAAAAATACTCCTCACATTTTACAGTTCTGTGTTTAATTGGCTTATCATTTCAGCTGGACTCATAGGCCTCTATATAGTTGGGTAGTTTAATGTGAAAGAAAACATCATGTTTTACAAACTACATGTGTTTTGTGTGCAGAAATCCTTATTTGTGCAGTAACTAAAGCTGTCAGATGAATGTCGTGGAGTAAAAAAAGAGTAGAAGTGGCATTAAATGAAAAGACTCAAGCACAAGCTACACACTGGTGGTGGTAGGGAGTAAGTGAGTTGAGTGTCTATGATGAAGCGTCATATGAATGTAATGAGTGATGGTGATGATTATCATTATTATTATTACTATTATTATTATTATCTGTTGCTGATGAAATGTTGATTACAGCAATTAAACTGCACAGGATTCGAGATTGGAAGATCATCAAATGCATCTCACAGTGTTCATTGAGTGAGTGAGTGATTCATTGACTCACTCATTGATTTTAATTCCAAAGGCAGAGGGAACTCTATCAGGATGCATAGTATCCTGATCCATGAAATAACTGGCCTTTAATAATAAAAATCATCCTGCCTCTATGGGAATTTAACATAGAGGTGTGTATACTTATGCCCCCTGTATTTTAAGGAAGAACATTTATTTATTTACAATACATTATTCATTCACAAAGAAAATTGGTGCCCTTAAAGCATGGGTCTCAAACTCGCGGCCCAGGGGCCAATTGCGGCCCGCGGGATGATATTTTGTGGCCCCCTACTTGACATCAAAGTTAAGTGTTATTGCGGCCCGCGCGTTCTGAAACTTTTTCTCATTGCGCTTGTCACTTATGGGCTACCGTAGTAGTCTCCTGACAGCGGCGTAACCTTTGTCAAGCTAGCTAAGTACCCTTTGCGGCAAATGTCTGAGGTTTGACAATGTGATGTCTGTTGTTGTGAAATGCACCAACCGTGTCAGATCTAGGGGCTTAAAGCACCGGCAGTTCCACGCCCTTTTTGGAGGAAATAGTTTTTTTTTGGAATACTTGATGCGGCCCAGCCAAACCCAGACTCTACTTCCAGCGGCCCCCAAGTAAGTTGAGTTTGAGACCCCTGCCTTAAAGGCTGAATTTTATCTCATTTTTTAATTAAGGCATTAAGATCAATTTCCAAAACATGATTTTTTTATTTGTCTTTTTAGTCAACTTAAGCATGGGCATGTAAACTTATGAGCACCACTGTATTTGAGCTGAAGACGACTGCGAGATATACGGAGGAAAGCTTTGGAAAGCGGATTGTTAGGGATTAACCAGGCAGACATCAGGATAGATTAAAAAACAATAACAACACAGGTAAAAGGGAATAACTTACTACATTAGGGTTTAAAAGATTTCAACAAAACACAGCAATAATACGATCTAAAATGATCTTCCCAATAACACACAGGAGAAACATACGTATATAATGACTATCAACACCCTTTTAACACATTAAGGACACAGAGGACAACACATGAAAAATGACACAAGGGTTAGGCTTAATGTGGAGACTAACTCCATTTTACCAATGCGAAAGACAAAACACTTGTCAAATGAACTGCAATCTACACAAACAAAAGTGTTGTCTCCCTAAACACCACTGTCTGGCCTACAATCATTTTCCAGCAAGACAAGTAAATTAAGATTAATTTCCCTATCTGAGGGACCACATGTGATTCTATGGCTTCAAAGAAGTCTTTGAAGGTCGCTCTACTCTAGAAATAGAATCTACAATTTCTCTCTTTCCTAAACAGCGTTCGTCTGTGGCTCTCATGTATGCTGCAAATAAAAATCGTCACATTTTCCTCCAACCTGTGACACAACAGTAATGACACCGGATGACTGGTTTAATGTGCCAGCTGGGCGTTAACAAGACAAAATGGGACGTCTTAAGGTTTACTCAACCCCGTCTGTACAGAGTACGGGAGCGAGGTCAGGGAAAAGAAAATGAGCTCCTGTCATCGTGCACGGATGGATGACCTGGAGATGAACCAGATTAGGGTTATCATCACATTACGAGAGACATGCTTCACTTCACTAATGTCCTCCAGCTGTCTTTAAAGGGCAGGAGTCTCACCTCACTTGTGTGTCTCATTGTAGACATCTGTTAAATCTCAGCACCAGCGCCACATCTTTTACATTGATATGATGCTCTCTCTCTCTCTCTCTCTCTCTCTC
>NC_045736.1:11913725-11915232 GCF_008692095.1 Etheostoma spectabile
CAGCCACACACCTGCACACATTAAAGTGCAACAGTTATCCGTCATCTGTGATCTTTTAGGTTTAAACTGTTTACGGAAGAGAAAAGAGCAAAGAACCAAGACGCATTCGGCAGTCCTGTGCTGTGTCTCAAATCACTCACTTCTGTACTCACACTTTCTAAATGCAGTACACTACGAGTCCCCGGATCCTGCACTAGAAACGGACAAAACCTTGAGTGGGGAACGCTGGACACCACTCGCCCTGAACGGTAGCTACAGGACCACAGATGTCTTTTCAAACTCGTAAAATGGCAGTTGAGGAAGTTTTTCGTCGATTGAAAAGATAATTTAAGTCAAGATTGTCTCAGTCTGTCGTAAATGTGTGGAAGCACGAGACTGTGAAAATACGTAATTAGACAGACTACACACTTCAAAGTCACGAGGACGACGTCTCTGAAACTTCAGTGTAGTACCGAGATGTAAGGTTTCTCACACAAACAGCGGACCTTGCCCATTGTTATGCTTCTTGGCTGATAAAACACAGCTGGTCACATCTGGTGCATGTGTTGTGGAGCAGAGCTAAGCTAGCTAGCTAGCTAGTTAGTTAGTTAGCTAGCTAGCTAGCTAGCGAGCGAACAAGGTGACGGCAATTGTGCGAGATATGTAGCCTAGTTCACTGAGCGGTTTCACACAAGTGGAACTAAGACAAACCTAAGGCAATCAATGATCTTTTAAATTGACATTAGAAGTGCAATACATGGCTCAATTCGGATTTTTTTGCGGTTCTCTAACATACTGGACACATTTTTTCCAAAATAGGTCCCATGGGGTCCACTGGAAAGGGAAGGGATCTGTTCTCTATGCTCCGCCTGGCCGCAATTTACCTTTAACTCTCATGAAGTCTTCCCGTTGAAATTGAAAGTCAACACTTTTGTTGACTTTCATTGAAGTTTTTATCTTCTTTTCTCATGTTCTTGTCCCTTTTTTCAACACTTTGACACTTTTTGGAATGTTTGTCACTTTTTTGATGTTTTCAACACTACGTAACACAAACTTATTAACTTTAGTTTTACAGTTACTTTTGGAATTTATGGCCAATAAACCTCATTTATAAGAAACAATACCTAATGTTTGAGTTAGAAAAGCAGAAATAATGAATCATTTTGACTACAAAGGAATGGATGTTGATGGATAATCACAGACTGGAATATATCAATTATACATGTTATTATTTCACTCAATACTATTTCAAAAACACTTCAATGTTTTTTCAAATGCTATAAAATTGAATAAGACCCCCTAAAATTAATGAAAGTAGAGATTTGTACTTGCCATAGAGCGTTGTGTGGAATTAATCATGTTATTTTGGGTAGTTAAAAAGAACATTGCTACAGGAAAACAGGTCAATTTGACCCAAGGACAACATGAGGGTTATAAGAAATTATACCTAATGTTGGAGTTAGAAAAGCAGAAATTTTGAATTGTTCAGTCTAAAATTCAAGGAATGGATGTTGATGGATAATCACAG
>NC_045736.1:11915242-11917742 GCF_008692095.1 Etheostoma spectabile
GTCAACTTTTACTCAATACTATTTCAAAACCACTTCAAATTTGTTTTCCAAATGCTATTAAATGGAATAAGACAACCCAAAGTGAATGAACACAGAGATTTTTTTACTTGCCAAAGAGCGTTGTGTGGAATCAATCCTGTTATCTTTGGTAATTAAAAAGAACATTGATATAGGAAAACGGGTCGATTTGGCCAGAGGACAACATGAGGGTTAAAAAGAAGCAGGGACATTTCCGGGGCCTAATCAATGTGTGCGCGATTTTAAGACAACACTACCCTGTCAAACTTTACCCACTACACAAGTGAGTACATAGTGTCCTACATGTAAGTGTACTCACTGAAGTATCCGATTTGAGACACACCACTGGTCTGTTCCTGTGAATTCTAAACCATTCTTAAGGCGGCCGATAGCGATATCCCAGCTACTGAGAAACAGGAGAGGCCCGGCAAACGCATTTGAATATGTTTGATCACGCCGTGGCACATGAGCGTTTGAACCAGCTAAAACCTTCAGGGTAGAACAGACCAGAGATACCTTTAATGGGACGCATAACCCCCCGTTACGTATAAATCCCATCCCTGCACCCTTGATGGATAGGATCAACCAGTTCAAAGACCTGTTTCTTATTAAGTATTACATTAAGTATAACGTGACGTTATTTTGTGTCTTGCCGTTATTGATTTCAGCAAGAGGACCAAAGGGAGGGGATGAAAATCCTCGGGGGGGGGGGAGGATATGTGCTGTACACAAGGTTAGCAGACCACTATTAAAGAGCAGATTACTACAATCTTCATGGATTACCTCAGATTCATGCATGTGTTGTAATGGTGACCACTGAAGCCCCCGTGTTTTATTGTTTTCTTTGTCTTCTAATCCCGTGCTTATGTGCCATACAACATGTCCTCAGTTGGAGTTTGCTGACAGTGTCTAGGATTCTATCCAGTCTGTTTTTTTTCCACTGTCACATACACTGACAAGATCAACTGTGATGTAGATTATGAAAAAAAAAAAAGCTGCAAATCAATTCCAAGCAGCTACAGCATTCAGGTACATTCAGTTTGTGTTCTGTGTATAAACCCACAGCATTCACAAGCATCAGGTTCGCAACAGGGAGACAAACTCAAGCCTGTGGAGGAGGAAGATTGGACTTATGATGAATACGATACAAAGAGGAACTCAGTACATGAATATTGATGAGTTGGGACGTACGCGAGGAAGTATGGGTGTTGACTGAAACTCGATGGAGCAAGGGTATCACGGGGCGGTCGGATAGAAAGTTACAGCTCGGTGTGTGGGTAGCATCTCTAACCTCTCTTCGATCCCACTGCTCATGAGAAGAAGAGGCCCCAATGGGTGGGTGGTGTTGTTCTAAAGTGCACAGCAATTGGCTGTGACCAGAACGGGATCATCTGCAAACCTAGAAAGTGAACAAGAGCCACTTTCTGTCGATTTGACTTTGAGCAGGATGATTGACCCCTATTTGCTCTGGGAACACTGCTCAGCGATCGATGGTGGATTACCAGGAGAGTGGATATCAAACAGCTTGATTCTTAAAGGGAAAGTACTCAGGAGTGAGTGACTCTTTTAACCAATCACAATCCCGCTTACAGAGAGAACGACAGGGAAAGGACATTGAGTCATTTCAAGATTACAGCCTAGTTTAGTCTCTCGGCTCAAAGACCCCCTTCATCATGGCCGGCCCATCCCACACCTTTCACCTCTGGGCGGAGTTACAGGGTCCCTATGCTCAGGAGCCTAAAGCTCAAGGCTCCTTCAAGTGTATGTTTTCCATTTGGTTTGTCCACATGTCTGTGTGTTTGCCTGTCAACAAGATTATGGAAACACTGCTGGCCAAATTTTCACAACACATGGCTAAAGGGTACCATGTTTTGGAGCAGATCCAAATCACAGGGCGGATAGACAAATTATTTTTCACTTTTGTTAATATAAGGCAGGTTGTTTGTGCTGCATTTGTGTCCGAGTAAGTTTAAAAAGGATTTGCTTTCAAGGAAAATGTACACTTTATTGAAAATGAGTGCACTGCAACTGAGCCATTATCCATAAACTATAGCCCACATTTTATTGTTGCACATTCCACTCCTTGCACTTTTGGCTAGTACTGGATGTTTGTAACATTGTATTGTATGTACATTAGGATTCTTGTTACTTGTTGTTAATAGTATTTTGATATTGTCGTTTGTACGGTAGGATTGCCCCCCGGGGACAATAAAGATTTATTTTAATTGAATTGCATTTAAAATGGGTGGATAATCTTCTGTAATCTGTGAGGGAATAGAGGGCAGCCCTCGTGTTTTACTAATCAGTGAGATAACTATTATTACAACAGAGGAGCAAAGCAAAGAACGTGAACAACTGTATTTTACAAAGGTTTAGCTACATGTCATGGCTGTGCAGGGTACTGGATATACAAACACAAATAAATAGCTCTACTGGAAGGGAAACAGATGGAAATAAACCAAGGAGAAAAAGGCCGACGTAG
>NC_045736.1:11918821-11937441 GCF_008692095.1 Etheostoma spectabile
CACACACACACACACACACACACACACACACACACACACACACACACACAGCGTTGAATTTTGTCTGCCTGGATAAGGGTGTATAAGGCTGTATTTGTTTTAGCAGCAGTCGAGGAAGGTCGGAGGGCAATGTTCAGGGATATGTAGGATCTCAGCTGAGTTTCTATCTCCATAAGCGACGACGGCAATTGCAATCACCATGTGCGATAAAGACTGTGTTATGCAAAGTGAGTAGAGATCGCTGACCCCTCAGGGTCATGGAGCCCATGCTCCAGTGGCTCCAGTCAAGCTACACTTTGGATTTCATGCTCTCTTGACAAGAGACTATGCCAGATTGCTTTTTACCACAAGCCAACAACAAGGACTGACTGGAACTAAAAAGCAATTTAATAATACATTTTATTTATATAGCACTTTTCAAAATGCATTAAAAACAAGTGAAGCAATAAAACCGACACATAAAAAAAGGGTATTATAAGCATAACATTTTGTAATGGTGAAGGCTAATGTAAAGAGAGATAGGTTTGATTGTGTCAGTACAGTCACAGATGTATGTGGGTAGGAAGTTCCAGTGGGTGGGGGCTGCGATGGTTCGGTGCTGGGTCCTGAGGGGTGGGGAGAGCAGGTTGGCTACGGAGGGTGGAGCAGGTCTGTGAGGTAGGACGTCGCCTGGTTATGGAGGTCTTTGTGAGTAAGGAGGACATTAAACTGGATGCGTTGGGAATTTCTCTAGAGACAGAAGACATTAGTTATTTCAGCATTAATTAATCAAGCATAAAGAAAATGAAAGATATTATACATTGATGCTGCCTTGTAATGCAGGGCACTGTGATGCGAGAATAAATTGTTTTCTAATAGACATGGACACCTACTTTGAACAAGAAATACTTTGACATTTGGGGAAATACACATTTTTCCCTTTCTTACTGAAATCTAGATGAGCTTGGTATCAATCTTCTGATGCCACTGGTGAGTATAAATGTCAATGAAGTCACATTTTTACACAAGAAAACAACTTGGGGTTCATGTGACTATTGCTTTTCTGGGCTAAGTGACTAAAACTCAAACTTGTTTTTAGACTTTGGTTTTTGTAAAAATTAAACAACAGGCAATATTATGTGCTAATCAGTGAGATTTAGAGGTGCTGATAGGAAGTAAGTCAAAGAGGGCCAAACTGTGCATAAGGTGGAAGGTTGGCGTGGTGGATAGGTCAAACAAACGGGACTTCCACCCAGGAGAGCTGTGTTTGTGTCAGGGTGAAACCAAATGTTGAGAGTTGCTTTTTTATTATTATTCTAAAGGGCTTTTATGCCCTTTCTTGACAGAACAGCTTGAAGAGAGGGAGGGGGCATGGAGAAAAGGGCCGTGGGCCATGACCCGCAGCCACTGTCAAGGTTGCCCCAATGGTCACTTTCTGAAATCAGTTTTTCTTTGTTCTGTGACATGGTTGCCTCGGTGACTCAAGGTAGTTACGGCTGAAACTCATTGTGACGCAATCCTTGAGTGCGATCGTTTCATTACGTAAAATAGAATAGTCATGTATGTCGTTTTAGAAGGCATTGGCAATCGAATAATTGGGTCAATTAGGTTTAAGGATGTGTTGTTTTACAGTTGCTTTGGTACATTTCCCAGATCCAAATTGAAATTCTCATAACTACCCGTTCAACCTTCACATCATTGTGTCACTTGTGCACATCAAAAAGTCGTTTCTTATTTCTTTGAACAAGTTGCAAATGCACACACATCTATGCGAATGATTGTGTGCAATTCTCTGCTGTTTCCTACATCATCAATTGCTTATGTTTATCCAGATGTATCATAATAGGTCTCTGTTGAACAGTCTCACCCCCACAACATGTAGGCATTAGTTCATAGCATAAGTCTTTAAATGCAAAATGACTGAATTTCAATCAGGAGAGACATGTTTGCAGATATGCAAATAAGGTTCATTGTACAGCTCAATAAAATGTGCAAACTCTTTGGCGATTAGACTCCATCGCTACAATTTGAATACATATGTATGGGGTAAACAACCATCAGCCCCCCCAATGGATACTAGACACCGTTGGTGGCAACAAAGGGGCCCGAAGACCAGACCGAAGAAGGCTCGGCCGGTCAGTTGGAGTAGATGACTGGAGGTGGAAGGGGGGGGGGGGGGGGGGGGGGGGGGGGGGGGGGGTGGAGGGTTGCACTCTTTGCCTGCAATGACAGCTGATAGCAATGGGAGAAAGAAGAAACCAGATTCAAAAAATCGAACAGGAAGAAAGAAGAAGAGAAGAAAAGAAACAGAAAAGAAGAAGAGAAAACAGAGAAACCCAGGGAGAAACAGATTGGTTAAAGCAGGGTTGTGACTCTGTGATTGGCCCTTGAAATTTGTGTATGATTCTGATTGGTTTAGCTGCCTCCAACAGCTGCTTTGAGTTAGGTAGAGCATTGATTAAGAGTTAGGTTTTTCTGATAGAACCTACACTGAGCTACATTTCAATCAGGAGAGACTAGTTGCAGATATCCGACAATTATACACAGCATGATAAAATGCACATTCATTTGGATAACAGTTGAATTGATTTAGGAATGCATTAATTACAAAGTTAGGTCTCCCTAAAGAATTTACGCTGAACTACGTAAGTCATAATATAATATGTCAAGCATACAGTATTTCTATACCTTTCAATTAGACTTTTTTCTAAATAGGTCCTGAATTGGTAAATTGCTCCCAGGTGAATCTTGACTTTCTCTAACAAAGTGCTGTATATATATCTAAACATAAAACCCGAGCACAACACAATGTTTCCATGTCTGACAATGGAAGGACAAGGAATTTGACGTGGTCAACAGCCAGAGAGAAGAAGGAAGACTGCACTGTACTTCCTACAGCACTGCATGTGCAGTTCTCCCTAAAGAGATGGTCCTATGTTCTCATTTCTACTTTTTTTTTTTTTTCTTTGTGCTATACAGTGCTGTCTTTTCCTTTCTGTATCACAATGACATGGTCTGTCAACAAATGACAGTACACAAAGTGAAAGCTTGAATGTGAATCTTGTCTTGTGCAGTCAAACTCCCACATACACTAAGGTGTAACCCACAATAATTGTCACCAAAACGTTAACCACAGTCAGAACATCCCTCCAGAGTTCACTGTTATATTGACAACATGACTAAGCAATTTGACTGTCTTATCCGTACACAATGACACAAGGACTTGTCATTCTGATGGCACTGACAGGTTCATTGACACAGATATTTACTTTTGACAGATGAACAAAGGCTTTTGAGCAAGAGACTGGCTTTTGCAGGTCATCATGATTTGATTTTTGTATGAATTGTTTTGCAAATGTTGAGGATGATTCCAGAAATGTACAAAAGCGACTGAGAAAAACTGTGTTTGTATGCAGAGTGGTATGGGTCTGGCTCTTGGCAAGAAGCAAATCAGCTTATTTCCCCCAAAATCTCCTATTGCTTTAAGCATCAACAAAGCCAAGTCAATTTCCAAATCCTAATTTATACATGACAAAACATTAAAACTAAAACAGCATTCTCTTTTTACTGTTTTCTCAATTCAGACCTCAGTGCATCTTATTTACCCTGTGAACTAGAAGAAGAGCAACAGCGAGACAGAGCGAGACAAGAGAGACAGCGAAAAAGAGAGAGATAAAAAGAGAAAAGACAGAGAAATAGAGAGACAGAGAGAGATAGAGAGACACAGAGCAAGACAGAGCGAGACAGAGAGAGAGACAGAGCAAGACAGAGAGAGACAGAGACAGAGAGAGACAGAGCAAGACAGAGAGAAACAGATAGAGACAGAGCGAGACAGAGAGAGACAGAGCGAGACAGAGAGAGGAGACAGAGCAAGACAGAGAGAGACAGAGAGAGACAGAGCCATACAGAGCAAGACAGAGAGAAACAGAGAGAGACAGAGAGAGACAGAGCGAGACAGAGAGAGACAGAGAGAGACAGAGAAAATATGACATGGCCCAAAAACATGCTCCTATTCATTTTCTGTCTTGAGTAATTACTTCTGACATTGCACATCAAACGGGACAAACTGTGACAGCCTGAGACATTCCGAACTGACACATTGTAGGCAACATGGCAGCGAAATGATAAAGACCGAGGGAAAGAGCGAGAGAGCAATACCAAAAAGCGTCAGGAGCAAACAGCAGCCCGGCAACGGAGGGTGAACTACTGTACGAGGGGGTGAGGGGGGGACATAAAAGGGTGAGGAGGATGCTGTTACGGTGAAGGCTATGTGGAGGAAATTATGATGCATTGGAAACATTGGCTAGAGAGAGAGAGAGAGAGAGAGAGAGAGAGAGAGAGAGAGAGAGAGAGAGAGAGAGAGAGAGAGAGAGAGACACACACACACACACACAGAGTAAACCTGAGGTGATCAGGACAAACCTTGTCATGCTACAACCTGAAAGAACAACAGGGACAGGGACAGGTCAATTTCCTAATTTTTCCAAATGCATATTTGCATGTTTGTCTTTAGTAGTCTTTCATTTCCCATGAAGTTCTCAAAATAATTTGACAAAGTGCATAACTGCTCTTTGGAGCGACACGTAGAGGTGTTTTCTGATCTGAAGCCTTCATCAGCGGGGCAACATCAACTTCATCCTCCTTCTATCCTTTGGTCAGGTTCAGGCTAAAAAAAAAACAAGTTTAGGGGTCCTTCTTCGTCATGGTTACAATAATTGTAGTCTATTTTCATGACCTTCCTCTAGCGGGATTGCTCTGTTGCTGGAAATTCCGTCCGGATGTCTGTTACCTTCCGCTTTTTTTTGTGTTGGCGTTCTAACCTCCGGGTGGATTTCGGAGGACTACGGTCACCTGCTCCTCAGATCTCTGCGGGGTAAATCCAGACAGCTAGCTAGACTATCTGTCCAATCTGAGTTTTCTGTTGCACGACTAAAACAACCTTTGAACGCACACATGTTGCACCAAAACAAGTTCCTTCCTGAGGATATTTAGTAGAGGCACCGGGGCGCCGTCCGGAGCTTAGCGCACACGTTTTCTAAGAGCATACGGTACCTCCTATTCTTAGAACTCTGCACACAAATCCAAAAGCACACACACCAAAGGCAAAACTCCAAAAATCTCCTGCAAATTGAAATTCTGCCTTCAAAACAAAACAATTTTGTGCGTACTCAAAATGTCATTTTTTGTTCAAATGATATACACACACAATCATAATAATAGACCTTTCTAAGAACCAATTAAACCCTGATGTGCTCAATGTAAAACACTACTATAAATGGAAAACACTATCACTGGGTATTTAGAGGCAACGGGGCGCCGTCCGGAGCTTGGTGCCTCCCAAGGCAATTGCGATTGGTTTAAAGAAATGTCAATAAACCAGAGCACGTTTTTCTCCCATCCCAGAATGCTGTGTGGACCAGCCAGACCCTCCTGCACGGCGCTGTGGAGGAAGGTCTGGTAATGATGTGTCAGTGCAATTGACACATCATTAAGGTTAGGGAATGATCGTGGTCATGGTTCAAAAACAACAATATTGATTGGTGGTTGGAAATGGGAAACTATTAGAGCATGACCTACAATAATAAACTGGTATCACAATACAGTATGTAATACATAAAACTATGGCCTGTGGGGAGTCTTGCTAATAAGGTAGGCCTGCTTTCCTAGGATTCTGGTGAATACTGATGAAAAGCAATACTAATTATCATTAGCTAGCCTGACACTGAGCTGGTGGAGATGTACAGTCAAAGCTTTTTGTCTGCGAGGTGAAAAGCAAATTTGACATTTTGAAGGATGCTGATGAGAAGTAACAAGTACACGTGTTCCCTCAAGCAAATCTATTTCCTCCACAGCACATCTAAGGTCAGACAAATTTAGCGCCTCCTATTTCCACAAAGGATAGCTCGGCCACGTTTTAATACGTCTCAGTTCATGTATGCACTTGTTTATCTGGCTTTGAACCCATGTACGTGCATGTGATGGATTCACTGTGTGCAGGCGACGTGTGCTCCTGGTATGTGTTCCCACAAGAAAATATTGATTTCGCTGGTGGTGTTTTTATCTTTCCTTTAAACACTTTAAAATGAGCACACAGATGTGGGCTCTACTTTCAAAACAAGGAAAGCAAAATAACCTCTGGGCTGTTCTTTCTGCCAAAGCTTTGGTGTAAGGGCAGTCTAATTTCAACACCTGCCATACCTTGGAGTATCGGGTCAGCTGTAGCTCGTATCTGCTTCCAGCTTATATGCTGCAAAATCCAACAAAGAGCATCCCATTTAAGATTTAGTGAAGGGGAGAGCAGATATCTTTCGTTCCCACTGTATGGAGGTCTCAGTGGATGCACTGCAGAGAGGAATGGAGGCAGGCAGCGTGGGGGGGGGGGGGCATGAATAATTCAGCAACTCTGCCACAGTAAGCCCTAGATTCCCATCCTCCACCCCACCAACCTGGATCCCAGCGGAAGAGACCACGCGGGAACTTCAGGTTACCGCAGGTGACTGTGGGGAAATCACCTGAACGCAGAGACTCGTTTTCTGTCCCAGCGACAAACTGGATAAAACCGATTAAATTCAACCCTTGAACTTGTGTAAAGTATCATTAGCCTGCACCACGCCCGTGGGAGGAGTAGCAGACGGCACACGAGGAAGTTGAGAAAATGTATTCCGCTGGTTCCGTCAATGTGAGCTGCTTTGGATGAGAGCATCTGCTAAATGCTAAAGATGCAAATATGACACAAAATGATATGCGAGCCATGCAAAGTCACTAAAAACTGAACAATGTTCAGGTAGATTTCCAGTCCATGAGATAGATAGATAGATAGATATACTGTATATTCTTGACTATATTAGAAACCCACATCACAGTGTCACACGCACACACACACACACACACACACACACACACACACACACACACACACACGAGTGAATTGGAGGAAGGCTTAGGAGACAGGAGATCATGCATATTGTATGATCTGTCATTATACTTTTTCATGCTTCAATTGTTTGCACACGTTTTCTAAGACAACACAGTACCTCCCATTCTTAGAACTCTACACACAAAAGGCAAAACTCCAAAAATCTCCTGCAAATTGAAATTCTGCCTTCAAAACAAAACAATGTTGTGCCTTCTCAAAATGTAATTTTGTGTCCAAATGATATACACACACAATCATAATAATAGACCTTTCTAAGAACCAATCGAACCTTGATGTGCTCAATGTGAAACACTACTATAAATGGAAAACACTGTCTGTTATCAGGAGACTTGGGCCTCCTGCATGTTCAGAGTTACCCCTACGTCATCCAATTAAAAAGAAAACGTAAATAAATAAAAAAAGGTAGTGTTTTACGGTTATATACATTAGGGTCTAATGACTCAGTCTAATGATTAGATTTGGGTATGAAAAAACTTAAATTTGCCTCGTCCACAGCCACTTCTTCTTACTTACTGTAACTTGTTTGTTGCTGCAGTTTGAATGTGGATCTTTGAAGCCCTCTGTCTAAAAAAATAGTATTCATTATAGTACTATATTATAGTTAAAGTTCAGAAAAAAATCTTTCTTGGTTTTATCTACATATACGGTACTTCTCCGTACCACATATGTCCAAAGAAACTGGGAGGAGAGTCTTTAAATTTAAAGCCCCTTCTGACTGGAATGGTTTACCTCCGTCTCCTCTTTTAACTAGTTTATGATGTCTCTTCATAATTATCTGCATACAAGCTGCAACTGTTTTCCTAATACTTGATATTCATAATTGATACTTATACTTGATTTGTATTCATTTTTAATAATTTGTTTGTGTGTAGGTGTATGTATGTACACGTACAGTATGTATGTAAGTATGTATGTGTGTACATATGTATATATGAACATAAGTGTGTAAGTAAATGTGTATGTATGCATGTATTTGTATATACTGTATGTATATGTATATTCTTTTCCTCAACTGTCTATGTTAATAACCTTAACTGTTTATTGTCTAATATTTATTGGTTGGAGTGGGGAGGATTCGGGTGATTTTGGTGTGATGGAGAGCTTTTGGTTTTGATTGTCAGTATGTGTGTGTGTTTTTTTTTTTTTATGTCCCCTCAAGTTTTTTTGTTAACTGTTTTGTCTAATTGTGAATACACTGTATTTTTTTTTCTTTTGCCTTTAAGGACCCCCTCGAAAACGAGATGTCACATCTCAAGTGATTCTTAATAAAGAATTTCCACAAGTTATTGAAAGTTGAACACTCAGAGACTGTTACGTCCCCTCCCTTAAAGTCATGTCTCATTGTTGTCTCTCTGCCTTCTCCTCCTGAGCTCCCCACCGCCTGGTTTGGGTTTGTGTCCCCTCTTCTGTTGCAGTCATTTATCCACACAGCTTTCATCCATCCACACACTACTGATACTACTGATTCCACACATGGTTCAACTCTTTTGTTAATAGATATCTTGTTTGTGTTACAATAAACAATCAGCACTTTAACCTATCTGGTCTCCCCTCGGTCACACGTGTTGAGCCGGTGTGTGACAGAGACTCACAGCTACTCTACTTCACCTGGACCGTGTGGCTGGGATGTGCTCAGATTTGAGTGACACCACACGGTATCCACTTCACAGCTGTCGTCAATTATTCAAATTTTGCCCAATTCAAATCAGTCACAAGAGCACAGAGAAATGTCTCAGAAAATGTGTTTTCAGGGCCTTCCACAGTTTCTCGATTGGTTACGCATATTCTCTGAAATTGTGCCTCATGCTCTCAGAACTCTACACACAAATCAAAGCCCACACACCAACAATGGGCAAAACCCCTCCGTTCTCCTGCAAAATGAAAGTTCTTTCAAAACGATGTTATTTCTCAAAATTGTATTTTGTTTTTCAAATGACACACACAAACCATCATATGAATAAACATTCATAAGAACCAGCTCAACACTGTTGTATTCAATTTAAAACACTATGATAAATGACGAGCACTTATTCTCCATTCATCATAATGACTTAGGTCTTTTTTGTTCAGTCTTACACTTACTACAGACAGTACATATAAGTGTTGAAACACACAAATACACTGTCACAAATATGTATATTTTTTTCACCCAAAAAACAATACACACAGTGTACATCCCAACCAACACAAAGTTGCACATACAGTGGTCTACATCCAAAACAGAAGAATGTAGTGTATACAGTTACAGTAACTCTCTTCTGGTTCGGTCTGGCCACAGCACCTCATCCACATCACAAGCAATGTTTCCCCCGGCCAAACAGCGGGGGAAACATCACCTAGCATGGCGAATTCAGCCATGAAAGGCATCAACTGTTTTATCTCCACATGTGTCTTCCATAGCTTGGAGATGGGGCATGCGTCTATGTGGATTTCAGTGATACACTTTCCATCTCCAGTCAGAAAAAGATTCCTCAATAGCATTGAGAAATGGAGAATATGGAGAGAGATAAACATCTAAAAAGCACGGGTGGGCAGTGAACCAGTTACGAACCAGAGCAGCCCGGTGGAAACTCACGTTGTCCTAAATGACAACGTACCTGAGCTGCTCTGGGCCGTTTATCTGATCTGGTGGAATGAGTGTGTTATGGAGGGTGTCCAGGAATGTTATCAGATGGGCAGTGTTGTAGGGCCAAGGGTAGAATGGAGATGGATGACGCCGTGGTGGGTAACTGCTGCACACATTGTGATTTCAGTTTCCTGAAAATACTGTAAATACTGCGTAGGAATACAAACTAGGAGTACATTTGCCAAATACTTGATACACACTTTAATGGTACAGTCCCACAGAACAGTCCACAGGAAATACTGTACTTTTAGTAATGTATTGATACGCAGTACAGCAATTTTACAGTGAGCGTAGATTTCTTACTCATTCTCATTTTGGTAAGTCTGGATGATGGATGCTACAGTGTACCTGCTCAAATTTGGCTGTACTCTTGTACGCCCAGCCTCCCTCATTGTTAGACCACATGGTCAACCAAAGTGGCTCGGATCTCATTAGAGATTACAGTTCTTGGCCTTCCTCGTCCTTGTCCTCCTCCGCCCCCTCCTCCTCCCCCTCCTCCTCATTGGCTCCGACAATGTTGGCATCCATTGCTCCAAAACAGAAGAGCTCACCTGTTGCCCTTTTATGCTGTAGCTCTGATTGCTAATTGTAAAACTGTGTGACAGGTGTTTGCCTATGTGATGAGTCAGTGTGCATATTTGAATGGCAATGTGTTCCTTGGGAAAAAAAAACATGAGATTTTCTTCATGAAAATTGTGCTAAATGCAGAGAATTGTGTCTAGTTTTTGAAAAAAATGTGTTTTAGAACTGCAATTTGAGTGTAAAGCAGGAATTGTGCAGAAGTTTAGCAGAACTGATTCAGCAGAGTTACACATTGTGGTCATTCTGTCTCAAGTACCAGCATTTGTGACCAAACAACTGCGAAAAACTGTAACATGTTAAAACACGGTGACCTCAAAAACTGTGAAGATGACAAAGGAGGCATTCTGTTAAATCTGACACTGCCATTCGCCTCCATTCGCCTGTGAAAAGCAGCAGTGTCTTGCCTGACACGCGTTGTCTCACCAGATCAATAAATCCTGTGATGATCCCCACAAGTAATCCAATTTGATACATGAACCTATTCACTTGTCACACATATGTGTTATGTGTCATGTGTTATTTGAGCAGTTACTGGAGCACCAAGGACTTACATGAGGCCGGAGCCTAAAGGTTCAACAACCTTAGATAAAGGTTGTTGAAAAAAACTGCAGATTAATAGAAGCCTTATCAGCGTACCAATGGTGTGTTTTTCTCCTTGTGAGAAGCCTTGGAGGCGGCTGGAAGTTGACTTATGAGCTCCACAGCTGGCCTTTGGCAGTTTTGATTCAGAATTGAAATTGGAGACGTCTCTTGTGCAAACTATAATCTATTGCAAGATTTAGTGTTATGGCATCTTATGTACATTTTAGTTCCAGTCTCAATGACAAACAGGTCAGTGACTCCCACCTCCTCCTTTACAACTAACAATGCACATGCACACTTCCTACTCCCTCCCTCCCCCTTACCGGTTCTCTTTCTCCCCAGATCTGGTTTTCAATCATTGAGGAAGGGTTAGTGGAAGCTCTTTTATGATATCTAACAGTAATGCTCGGGGTTATAACACCGGCACTGAGATTAAACTGGGTTACATCGATCCCAGGCTCAATGGAGCTTGTGGCACCGACCAGCAGACACAGATCACCCAACCATGCTGCCCCCGGAGAAAAGGATAAGGGTGCTTCTTTGGCACTGAGGAGAAACAGAGATCACGCATCTTGGAATGATCTATTGAAACACACAGTACAGGCGTTTGTGACTTTAGGATGAACATATCTTAAAGCTCTGATTACATTTTTACCAGAGAATTCTGAACAGTTGTAACAGAAGATGTAGAGGGTGCAGATAACCTTCCTCTTTTTATTGATGTTCATCAGCAGATAAGGAGCTGCTGTGTTTTGCTGTAATCACCTCATTGACAGTCACAATTGCGTTTCAAAGTGTACATTTTCCTCTGTCACAACCTGGCTAACAGGCCATGACAAATATGAGACATGCATCAGTTGAAAGGCTCAAACAATAATAATTTAATAAGCAAAAGTAATTAAATCGCAAAGCATTGAAAATAAAAGTGTGATGCTGTGATGAAACAATCCGTTGTTGCCAAAGCGACACTGAGCAGGGTTCAGTTTAATGAGACACACACAAATATTTACATTTGCTACAATCACTCCATTCACTTACATGATGTGGTGAGAGTAGAAAGATAAGAAAGGCTTCTCAGGAGGATTGCTTCACGCAGATACATCTTCAGAAAGGGAAAAAATAGTGTTTCAAAATGGGACCGTTCTGTGTTTATGGAATAGACCACCGGAGGAAAATATAGGCAGGGTCATGTCTTTTCATTCTTTGTTGAGGGGAGGGTCACCCAGTGTTTTTAGTCCAGGGGGGAGGGTCACCCAACTTTTGTGTTTGTGAAAACAGCAAAATTTCACAAGCATTGCACATTACAGTTGGTGCTTAGTGGAGCGTGTGAGCGGCGCGCTGATTTACGTGTCAGTTAAAATTCTCCTCTCAGATCCTATCCATGTGTGGTGGTGATGGCGCAGTGGATGTGCTACATGCCTTTGGTGTGGCAGATCAGGGTTTGATTCCCCCTGCAATACATCAACCATTGTCTCCCTGAGCAAGACACTTAACTCCTAGTTGCTCCAGAGCCTCTGATATGTAGCATATGTAAGTTGCTTTGGATAAAAGCGTCACCTAATTGACATGGAATGTATCTGCCCTGTATCTGAGTTGAAAATATAGGCTGCTTTACTATCGAGATAATAGGCGTGTGTGTTCAAGTCGGCCGCTGTCCATTTCCTAAGGTTGGGAAATTCAAACATTTATTGACTAGCCTACTTTTTTTCTTACAGGGCGTGTGCCCGGACGAGCACCCACGGAGGAAAACATAAACTGGCGCCTATGATGGAGAAAGACAGATCTGACATACATGTTATAATTTATTTACTAGTCTGTTAAAGGCAGACGTGTATCTTTCTGCCCTGTCAGACGCTCTCCCTCTCCTCTGCCTGCTTCGTTGCCGGTGTGTGTGTGTGTGTGTGAGTGACAGCCCGGGCTCTTGCGGAGCTTGTGTTGAGTTATTTAAACAAACGATCGGGGAAATAAAGGCCTTTTGTCCGCGAGCCTCCCGACGGAGCTCCAGCTCACGGCGGGGTCTGTGAAGGTGGACAGGATTGATTGACACTGATAGGGAACATTGACAAAACTTATGACCCAGTGTGCTTTGTTGAATGGTCCCAATGTTGTATTGTTTTATTTGATGTAAATACTAGTTTACTAGAGGAGTAACTAAGTATTGGAAGTAATGCAGTTTCCATGCTGAGTGTGTGTTAGTGAGTAACTCTACTGAAATGGCCACCGTAGCAGTGGAGTGGGATGGGAAAGATGAGAAAGTGGAGGTTAAATCCTGTTTGTTGTGGTTGTAAAAAAAACAACTGTAGATCTTTGCCAAGCGCAAACCAGTACAGAAAGCATTATAAAATGTGGGGGGGGGGCTCATGCATTTTTTCCCAATCATTTTGGAGGGTCTTAGAAAATGTATTGCTGGCTAAGGGAGGGTTAAGTCTATTGTGACTTAACCCTTGTGTTGTCTTCCCGTCAACCATGAAAAAACACTATTTCGTCAACACTATTATGGCTTTTTCTGACGTTTTTGTCACTTTTTAAATTGTGGGTGGTTTTTTGATGTTTTTTCCAAAGTTATTTGATATTGTAAATGTTGACATTTTCAGCTTATTTCGAAGGCCCATTTTTTGGTGATGAAAAAACTGAAAAGGGGTAAAATTTGACCCGAGGACAACATGAGGGTTAAGGTTCCAAAATTCCTCCGTAGCTCCTTAAATAAAAAACGTACAGTCCCTATATCAACAAATTTATGATACTAAATACACTGAGTAGAAAGGCTTGTTTCTTCATTTTTAAATAATGAAATGTTCAAAATAGATGTGATTGTCAGTAAGATCAGGAATGTAAGGTGTGTAAGATGTATGACAATGTGGCTTGTGTGCATGTTGCAGTGTGAGTAGAGCCTAAATTTATAATCTGGGAGCACCGGGCCCAGGTTCCACCAGACGCACTGTCATCCCACGCTGCTAACTAAAAGCACGGTCGTCACACCTCCCACAGGATTTCTCAGTCTCTTTTGTTGTCCCTCATGTCTTAAATTAAGAATCATGCATAAAGCACCGCTGATAAGCCTGAGGTAAAAAGAAAAGTAGCAAGGAAGTGATGAAATTCATCCACAGGTGTCAATTTGAGTGGCGACCTATCAGATTTGAATCATTTTGTACTCACCACCTTTTTTGAAAACCTCGAGCTAAATTTAGTTAAAATAAAGTTCATAACACATAGAATTCTTGACAGATGCCTACAAATCGCAAAAATCTTCTTCTTTCCTTTCGTAGCCCCTCTATCTGAGTCCGATGTCTCGTCATGTGACCTTGTCAACATGGTACATGGATACATACAGCAGAACATAGTGGCTCATATGTCTAATGCTTTTTTAAAACTTAAGGCTTCCTTCTTCATAAAACTTGTCGGACCGCATCACATTTTTGTAAAGGCCTAGATTTTTATTCATTTACATCAGTGAGCTAGTAAGCTTTCAAAACGTGACCTGAGCTAAAGAGAAATAAAAAAAATGAATGCTTCATTGTACCCCAGCACTTCTGAATGCAACTCTGTCCCCAGCACCTATCCAACCAAACTGACGCTCATGAATTAATCCCACCCAAATAAACCTAATCATGGCTGCAAATTACCCACATCCATAGCAAAGCAAAATCAGTTGGGAACAGGAATCTTTTTGTCTCCTTTTTGCAAAAAGTAGACAACCATCTAATGCACCAGGAGAGTGAAACTGAATACTGATCCTCTGATGAGTCGAGCCCTTGTGAAACTGTAAAAAGAAAGCCTCTCCTACAGATACAGTAGATGTCTCGAGTGCTTTTCCAAACAGCAGATCACACATAAAACATTGAAAGCACATTCAGGGAGGGATCCAGTTTTACTGCACCAGCAGGTGCTCATTGGAAAGCCAGCACACATAAAATGTTGTCATCAGTCCTCCCGCGGTGTGCCGTCTCCCACTGCTATTATATGGGAATATTTCTTGACTCATGCAGAGCGGAAGTCAGTGGCACCACACATGACGGCATGAATAATAGAAAGAAGGAGTAATTAATTTTGATTCATGAATTTAAAAAAAGATTTCAAAAGGAGGTTTTCCCATTGGTGCGCATGCTTATTCTACTTGGCAATAATACATCCATCATCAGTTGTCATTCCAGACATGACCTCTCCAAAATAGGGCATGACATAAACCAATGAGAGCACACGCAGAGAGGCAGTCATTCTGCTCTACACGACTATTGAAAAGCAAGCGCATAACAATCCCTTTGACGTTCACCATCCTCCGGGGTCATGCTGTCTCTCACTCTGAAATGCAAGTGCATCCTGACTCATGTTGAGAGTCTATTTATACAGAATCTGCCAGTGCAGCGTGGGACATGATGTTCTCTAGTTAACAGGAGAGGCTTATGGACCCGACTTATGGAGACTCACGACGCCCACTCGCGTCTCTGATTTACCTGGATAAGAGGATTTGTCCTCGTTAGATAGGGCTCGTGAACAGCGCGGCTCACTAAAATGAATTGATTATGGTACTCTAGTGTGTGATAGCTTTAATATGGGAACCAACTGCAGCCTCTAGGAGGTAAGGTGTACGCTTACTGTAAGCTACTGGACAAATAGCCTTCTAATTATTCACCAAATGCATTTTTTTCCCCCTGCACAAACGTTTTTACCTACCACTTGAAAGGGTATAACAGCAAAAAGATCTTAAAGGAATAGTTCTTGGCATATTGTAATTCAACTAGACTTCTTTCCCTTCTGTTTCTTCCGACTGAGGACTATTTCCAAATTAAGAAGACTTAAAACTAAGCGTGAGTTAGAGATGATCATTCATGCTTTTATTTCTTCACGCTTGGATTACTGCAACAGCCTTTTAACCTGTTTGTAAGAGAAGGAGCTTTACCGTCTCCAGGCTGTTTGGAGCTGCTAGGCTTTTAACTCCCATTTAGAAAAGAGCACACAGCACATCCAGTCTAGCAAAGGATTCAATTCAAAATCCTGCTTTTTACTTTTAGAGCACTGCACGGTCAAGTTCCTCTGTACATCTCTGACTCGATACAGCTTCCCACTCCCACCCGTAGTCTGAGGTCATTAAGTCAGAGGCTTTCAATGGTCCCCCACACTCATTTTAAAACTAGAGGGGGTTGATCGTTCCAAGCTCCTAGGCTGTGGAATGACTTGCCTCCCTGTCTACGTTGTGTGAATTCTGTCGAATCTTTTAAAAAGCAATTGAAGACTCGGCTTTGTTGTGTTTTCTATTTTGCATTTAAATGTTCTTGTGTTTGAATTTGTTGTATTGTATCCGATTTTATTGTGAAGCATTTTGTGATTTTTATCTGTGAAAGGTGCTATAAAAATAAACATGACTTACTTACTTACTTCTCCTTGGCTCTGTATTTAAGCTTTAGAAAATCAAGCATGTGATGGGAAGCTTAGGCCAATCACAGGTCATTACAGAGAAAGCGAGAGAGAGGGAGAGAGAGAGAGAGAGAGAGAGAGAGAGAGAGAGAGAGCTTTGCAGATGCTTGTTCACATCCTTTTGTGAAGGATCTGGTAACCACAAGGCTCAGGGCTGCAGCTAATTCAAGGCTAAACCATTCGATAAGAGACTTTATTGCCATCCATATCTACAGTGCAGTACAGTACTTACAGAAAGGAAATTGTGTATAAAAATGTTGTCCAGTTAATTGTCAAGGGAGCAGACATTTGCTGTGAAAACACTTGATAAAGCTGCTGGTAAAAGCCTTTAGCCTAGCACAAAAGTTTGGCTCAGTTACCATCTTTTATATTTAACCAGAAAAACCAGAACATGCCAGGAAGCCATGTGAGAGGAAATGTAAACGCAGAAATGTAGTTTAGCCTTCTGATTCGTTTGAACAAAGCTGTATTAAGTGGAGTTTAACAATAATAATACATTTAATCATAGAGCGCTTCCCATTAAAGTGCTTGACAGCAAGGAGTTCAACCTTCCTTGGCTACTGTGATCTGGATGACTGAGAACCTTTCACAGACTACTAGTTCTACATGACAATAAAACCTTAAAAACCTTAAAAGCTCTTTCATTAGCGCCATCTCAAAAGGCCCGAGCGATTTCTGGCCAAGACAAAGGCGACGTGGGCCGGAGGTGACGCCACAGTCTGTCATGGTTTCGTTTTTTTTTGTCCTGTTTTCTTTTCCTTCTCCGTGTTCCCTCCCTGGTCTTGTGTTTGTGTCTTGTTCCTCCCCGGTCTTGTGTTCCCCTGAGTGTCTGCAGGTTCTGTTTCCTGTTTTATTTTGAAGTCTGTTTTTTCGTCTCGTCCTGTCTTTAGTTGTACTTCCTGTGTCTTCCCGCTCTTGTGAATACTTGATATTTTCCATCTGCCTCCCTGCCCTCCTGTCACCTGCCTCTTGTTACCTCGTTACCTTGTGTATTTAATGTCTGTGCTTTCTTGTTAGGTAGCACTGGTTTGTCTACCTGTATGTACCGTGTCCTGCTGTGTGGTCCCGGTCCTGGTTTCCCTGTCTTTGCTCCCTGTCTTTTCCTTGCCTTTTTTTCCCCTCTGACACCTTAGGATTTTTTTTTTGGGACTTTGTGTTTCCTTTTTTTTTTAAAGTTTAAATTTTCAGGGTTTTTTTCCCTTTATTAGACAGAGACAGTGGATAGACATGTGAAAGGGGGAGGGAGAGAGAGAGAGATGGGGGATGACACGCCGCAGGCCGGACCCGAACCCGGGCCGCTGCAGGACTCAGCCAACATGGGGCGAGCGCACCCACTCAGCGAGCCATAGGCCGCCCGGACTTTGTGTTTCCTTGTTGGATGTTTTTTTGCTGGACAATAAATTCATCCTGCCTTCTCCCGCCCCCATGCTTTTTGGTCCTTATTTTCCTGCAAATTCTCATACAGTCGACCTTTGTCGCCACTAGTCCCTGTGTGTCAGGGCCTTCAAATAAAAATGACAGCGCAGCTCGTTACAGGCACAAGATGTAGACACTTCCCTGAAAAATTTCTGTGCAGTGTGGCGCCAAGGTCTGAATAATGAATACAGATCTATTAGGCAGCCTTGGTGCACTTCTCCCGACAGGCAGACTGTGTCCTCGCTCGGCCCGCTCTGCAGAGTGCTCGCTGATTTCAAAGCTCCACTCCAGGACTCTGCCTGACTAAAGTCTTCACATCTTCACAGCAAACATTGCACAGCGAGGGTTTCTCTTACATACACAGATGGTAAGATTATACCCTTCTAGATTGTGATCAAAAGATTGGGCATTTAAATTGGCTCTTTTGGGACATGTCCACCCTCAATAACAGAAGAAACGCATAATGATGATGGCCTTTTGCCAACCAGAGTTAGATGATAAGTTATCATCAAATTACATACAAATTCCTTAAGTTTCATAAGATTATGTCTTATAATGTAATTTCTCCGCTGGGGATCAATTAACAGTCTAAATTATTGTTGAAACGTTTAGTTTTACAAATTGTAAGTGCAGTTAAACTCTGTAGTAACAGGTCCATTATTGTGAGGTGTTTTTCTCTTTTGGCTTCTTCAACCCAAATAACATTCATCCAGAAACACGACCTGTGCTCTGAATGGCGCGCTATGATTTCTGAAATTGAATTTTCCCAGGCCACAGAAATTGAATAACCTCCCAGCCAATCACAACTGAATCAGAAGAGATGACCGAATTGCTTTCAACAGGCTCGAGGTGTTCCAAAAAAGTCAATAGCCATTATATGTTTGGGCTCCGACCAACAGGACTTGTTACACTATGAACACGATTGACCTTTCTCTTGGGGGGGAAACAAATCTGCACCTCTCCGATGCAGTCTCCACCAAAGCTGAACAATGTCAACTTCACAATAGTATTATTTTTGTTTTCTTAAGATTATTTTTGGGGGCTTTTCTGCCTTTAATGGACATGACAGCTTGGGTGAGAAAGGGT